>NC_083411.1:83304268-83607299 GCF_020745735.1 Hemiscyllium ocellatum | reverse complement strand
GCAGCAGACAGACGCTAAAGGTAGGAATCAATGTGAGTTAGTTGTAGAGGCCCAGTGTGAAACCAAAATAGAGATTATCACCAAACCATTCAAGAAATTAGATTACCCAATGATGACACAGACGACGGTCATTCTTTTTGGAATTATATGGCTGATAATAACAGGATGATGATCCAAACGATGATGCAATTCCAGAAGCAAATTGAGATGTGTTTGGTTTGGGAGATGAGGAAGATGGTTACTTATATGAATTTTAAAACATGTTCTGAGCATGTTTTAATACTAACAATTTTCTTTTGTCCTGTGAAAAAATACTGAACGAAATTGTGTAAATTTATATTTATTCCCTTTGTTTCTGACTAATTTGATAAGTTTAATGAGTTTCGCATTTACAAATTAATACGTGTTTCCGGGAGCTAATTATTTTATAACTAAAAAAAAGATGAAAAAATATTTTTGGCTTCTTTTCTGTTAGTTTTGGGGGTGAGGTTGGTGGAACCGCGTCCAACTTGGTATTTGTAAATCAGCTGATGTACCACTGTAAACAGGTAGAGATATGGTATATTTTAACCTCTCAAAAATATTACTCATGTGTAAGTTGACCCCTTTCATCTTGACTAAGAATTTGGTCTCTGAATGTCAAGTGGTACCCATCCAATATAGTGATGGTGACTTATGCCTTCTTCTTTTTGTGAAACACTAATCCTCAATATGTCTGTGTTTCTAATGTGTTTTTTCACAAAGAAGTTCCTTTTCCAGGTCAACTGTATAATGAGGCATGGACCACCGGCTAAGAGCTAGTTAAAACAGAAACAGACAAAGATAGAAGAATCTATCAACCTCGGCGACCTTTGCATATAACTGGACAGCTTTATGTTTCAATTTTAAAAAGTAACAATTTTCTGGGTAGGTTGTATATTCCTCTCTAGCCTACTACCACCCCTTCCTTCTCATGATCATGAAATGATACGATGGAAACAACAGATTTTTTAAAATGGCCTAAATATTCTTTCACTTATGTCTGGCTGTATCTTCTACACGACTGTGCTCAGAATAGCAAGTAATCTTGCGAAAAGCAGAACATTTTATTTTCCTTTTAATAAACTATACAGTATCTGTTACCTGTAATAAATAGCCAACAATGAGTTTAAGAGTATAATTCAATCATGGCATCCTGCTGACTATCTGGCGTTCTACACTCATCACAAATGCAGCATTAAATTACAGTTTCACAACTCTCTGGCATCTATCATTATTCTGTATTTATTCAATGGGAATGAATGACAGTTTCACAGGCCCCCAGAAGTGATAATTGACAGGTGTAAATAGTAAAACTGTAATCTGTGTGAATTCTTACTTCATTGTTGGCACATATGTTCAGTGTTTGTGCTTCAGATTCCAGAGATTCTACACTCCCATAAAATGTAGGAATATACCCAAGCAGCAAATTAAAATTATTTTCTTCAAACCAAAGACAATCCTATCTTAAAAAGTCGGTAACAGTTCCATCCACACAAGGCAAAATTCAAATTTGGTGCAATGGATGAATTGAATGGAGCCAGTTGTCTTAGATCATCTAAATGTTCCTTCATGTTAAGACAACAAACCTCTCATTGGGTGGGCTTCTATAATAAGCTGCCAAAGTGGGAAAATAGGAGCAGGAAGAGACCATTCAGGCTGTCAAGCCTTGTTATTATTTAATACAATCATGGCTAATCATATATTTCAATGCCTCTTTCCCACCCTGCCTACAGGTCATTTTAGAAGTCTGTCAATCTCTGCTTCAAACATATTGTATAACTGAATCTCCACAGTCCTTTGGTGTGGAGAATTCCAAAGATTCACAATCCTCTAAGTAAGAAAGAAATTCTCCTAAGTGGCTTATTTTAAACTTGTTCCCTTGGTTCTGGACTTTGTCTGTTCCTTTAAGTATTTTGCAAATTCCAATGATATCACCTCTCTGTGAAATTCTGGAGAATTTAGGCCCTGTTTCTCTTCATAGGTCAGTTCCATCATTTTGGAAACAAGTTTGGTGAAACTTCATGTCACTCTCTATATGGCAATAACCTCCTTTCAAAAGTGCATGCAGTATTCTAGGTAAGGTCATTAATCAAGGTTCTGTGCAATTGAAACAAGACTTTACAATTCCAGTACTCACTGTGAGAAGAGCTCACATATTAATACCTACTGAAGCTGCTGTATTAGTCTTCAGTATCTTATTGATGTATACACCCTTTGTACATCTACACCTTCTAATCACTTACCATTTCAGAAATACTTTGTGCATCTGTTCCTCCCACCAAAAAGATAACCTCACATTGCCACATTATGCTCCATCTGCCTTGTTCTTACCCACTAAGTCTTTCCAAGTTATCTTAAAATCGGTTTGCATCTCTCATACAGCAAACATTGTCACCTAGTTGCAAACTTGGAAATGTTACATTTCTGAGCAAGTACTGTTCCTGGTAGTATCCTATCCTGCCAACTCTGTTTTCTGTCTGTTAATGAAATCTTATCCACGCCTGCACATTATTTCGCAATTATTGCTAAACAGTTTATTTGGGAGATTTTGACAAAAACTTTCTGAAAATCCAATTGCATTCACCACCTGTCCCTTGTCCATTCTGTTACGAACATCTTCAAAAATTCCAACAAGGTCGTCAAACTCAATTTCCCATTCACAAATCCATGCTGACCACACCCAATCAAATCATTATTATCCAAGTGTCTATTACACTAAACAATAATGAATTAGTCCTTGTTTGGCACCACTTTTTCTAAAACTCTTGGAAAATAAATATTTCCTCTAAGAGTACACAAACAAATAAATTTCTACATGCAATATGTAGAGGCATCTTTTAATATTTACTTTTAGTTTGGTTCAGATTTGAGATTCTATAGTAGAGACCAGGAAACATTTAAACTGTAAGAAAAGGTCAAACTCTTTCATTTTCTTCCATTAGTATGTCTAATGTGTTAGCACAAGGTTTATCCTAAACAGACATGTTTAAATCAAGTCTTGGGATTCCATTCCACAAAGAGAGTCTTGCATTCATGAAAGGTCACACTCATGGCTAAAATTAATTGAGTGGAAGGACTTTTTCCACCACCTTGATAATGTCTACACATCCTCATATGTAGTGACTGATTCCAGCCAGTGATGTTGCCTCCACGTTGAGGGACTTGCACAGTCTCTGACCTGTCTCAAATGTGCCCACATCTCCCTTTGGGTTCCACATCTTCCCTCCTGATTTTCACCCCATTGATTAGGTTTGCAGCATTGAGAGCACACCAATTAATAAGATGGTGAGCTCAAAGGTGGACAATTAGTAGGCTGCTTTCTCAAAAAATTGTTCTACCAGTCTTACCTCTAGAAACTGCAGGCACAAAATTATTTTTCAACACATGGGCTCCTGAACTCTCCAGCAAAATCCAGAGTTTTGAATTCCTCCTAAAATTTAAAGAGCAATGCAATCCTCCCTGAGTTTGCTTTGTCAAATTTATTTTACTTAGTATCTTTGCCAGCTTTCTGCAGTCATGTCACCTCTACATCCGTTCAAGTGCCTTTGGGTGCAGACTTTTGGAAACATTAAACAGACATCACTTGGAGCATGGTATCAGGGAAAATGCTTCTGAAATGTGCAGGATTTTCGGAGCTGAAAGAGACCCAACCTTAATGAAAACAGTAAGAGATAATTTTAAAATATGCAATTTTGTATTTTTAGTCATGCAAAATGGCCGTGCATTTTCCACTCCTTCTGCTGTTGAAGTGTAAAGAGTTATGAGATGGGAAATTTTTCCACTCTCGGTGGCAAACTATGCAATAATAACAGAATTGGCTCAAAATCTGACGGTGTGCAATGTGGAGGTGCTCATACTGAGGCTTTGTCACTGCACTAATAATCCAAAGATTGTGGTGCTGGAGAAGCACAGCCAGTCAGGCAGCATCCGAGGAGCAGGACAGTCAATGTTTTGAGTGTAAGCTTTTCACCTTCTGAAGTGTTGACTCTTTTGCTCCTCGGATGCTGCCTGACCTGCTGTGCTTTTCCAGAGCTACACTTTTTGACTCTGATCTCCAGCATCTGCAGTCCTCACTTTCTCCTAATAATCCAAAGACCCGAGCAAAACTCCGCAGACCAAGGTTTGAATTCAATACTCAAAGTTTAGAATTGGAAGTCAAATGTTGACAATGAAACCATGGTCAATTTTTATAAAGCCTATTTGTCTGGGATTCTGCTGTCCTTACCTGGTTTAGCCAATGTTTGATTCCAGATGTGATGTGCTTGACTTTTAACTGCCCTCTGAAATGGCGTGGTAGGCCATTCAGTTGTGTCAAGTAACTCATACTCTAAAAAAAACACAACTGGATGGGCCACCCAGCATTGACTGAAACACTGGGAATAACACTGGCAAACACAGTACGTTTGACCTTCCAAAAATTGGGAGAGCTGTCTGACAGTAGTCCAGGAACAGCCTGCCAATTATCTTATCAAACATAATCTGCAATCTCATAGCCCCACACTGTTCTGCACTTCCATTACCATCAAGCCAGGAATTTACTCTGGTTCAATAAAGAGGATGGTATCATATTGTCAAGGGCAGAACCAGACATAGCCATCTTTGATTGGTCAATCTGGCGAAGCTATATCACAGGACTACTTGTGTGCCAATGGTATAACAGCAAGCGATTTACAAAACTAAGTGATTCCACAACCAATAGATCAAATCAAAGTTGTGCAGTCCTGCCACAACTAATCATGAGAGCATTCCATCTGGTTTTCTTTTCTTCTGCATAAATCTCTAAGATCTACGCTTGGCAGAGACTTCCAGAATCACAATTTCTCACTGTCAACATCCTGGGAGTTCCCTTTGATCAGAAGCAGAACTGAATTTGACATTAAAATACTCTGTTGATAAGAGCAGCTGGAACACTAAGAATCCTGCAGCACATAATTCAGCTTCTGATTCCCCAGCCCCTGTAAAGCTTCCAGAGGCACAAGCCAGGATTCTGATTGAATACTCCCACCTGCCTGACTGAGTACAGTACCAACAACTCTTAAGAAGTTTGACACAATGCAGGACAAAGTAGGCTGCTTGATTGCCACCACATCCAGAAACATTTACTGCCTTCACCATCAATGCACAATAGCAGTAGTGTGCACCACCTACAGGGTGCACGACAGAAATTCACCAAGGGTCCAGAGAGAGCATGTTACAAATGCATGACCATTAGACAGACAAGGCCAGCAGATACATGGGGACTCCATTACTTCCAAGTCATTCACCATCCTGACTTGGAAATGTATTGCAAATCTTTCAAAGTTACTGGATCAAAATCATGGAATTCCCTCCTTTGAGGCATTGTGGATCTTACCACAGCAATTTGAGAAGATAGTATACATTCACTTTCTCCAGAGCAATCATAGCATGACATCAAATACTGACCAAGACAATGAAGCCTCTAACCTTGAATAAAGATGCACTCCTATCATCAGAGCTGGGCTTTGCTACCAACAATAATACAGTTGATACCTCTGAAGAAGATAGTCAGGAGAGAGTTTGCAGATTTTGAAGACATACTCAAAGTTAGTTTTGATTAGTATTTTTTCAACACCTGACTCACAAGAATATGAAGATTGATCAGTAGGGGACCACAATACATCTAGCTGAGTCCTGTGAACTCGGACAACTGGAAGATAACCTCATTGGAGATAGATTTATCTTAAATGGAAGGAATCTTATTGTCAGAATATGTCAGCTGAGAGAAGATAACATTATTCTCAAGAAAGGTATTGACACATGTTGAAGCTCTGAGATTGATCATCGTCAACTAGAATGTATTGAAGGGACAGTATTAAGCTGACAGGTAGTCCATGTGAAATGAGAAATCACACTGGAAAAAAGAAAGAAAAATTTGTAGAAAAGGCAACAGAAAAAGTAAGGGCAGAGGATGGAATGTAAATATAGGTGAAAGATGTCACACAAAAGGAAATACTTTTAGTTTGTGGAAAGCAATGCTCTAACTGCAGATGTTTAATGAGAAGGAAGTAAAATAAAGCCCGTAAACTCGCTGCTAGAGAAATGTCAGGCAATGGGTTTAACCAATCGCTCTATACGTGCAACAGGTTGGCGCTGTCAGATCTAACCATTTTGAATGGTTTATGGTTGTTAGAACGATGACCATAATGAACAGCAAGTGAAAATGAAGTATGACATAGACACCAGGAAAATATTTCCCTCCCCACCTCCATCCTCTTTCCGTAAAGACCGTGACTCCCTTGTCAGGTCCACGCCCCCCACCAACCCACCCTACCCTCTTGGCAAATTCCCCTGACACTGCAGGAATTGCAAAACCTGCACCTACACCTCCCTCCTCACCTCCTTCCAAGGCCCCAAAGGAGCCTTGCACATTCATTAAATGTTTTATCTACACTTCCACACACCATTTGCTCCCAAAGCGTTCTCCTCTACAATGGGGAGATGGGATATCTACTCACAGAGTGCTTCAGAAAATATCTTCGGGAATCCCACCCCAACCAACCCCACTGCCTGTGACCGAATACTTCAACTCCCTTTCTACTCCGCTAAGGACATGCAGGTCCTGTGCCTCCTCCATCACCATTCTCTAACTGCTGGACGCTTGGAGAAAGAATGCCTCATCTTCCGCCTCGGGCCCCTCCAATCCCACGACATTGATGTAGATTTCATCAGTTTCCTCATTTCCCCTCCCCTCAACTTATCCCAGTTCCAACCTTCCAACTTGGCACTGCTCTCATGATTTATCCTACCTGTCCATCTTCCTTTCCACCTATCCGTTCCACCCTCCTCTCCGGCCTATCACCATTATCCCCACTTGCATATACTTATCACACTCTCAGCTGCCTTTTCCCCAACCCTACCCCCTTCCCATTTATCTCACCACCTCCTCGGCTCAAAGGCTCATTCATGATGAAGGGCTTTTGCTCAAAACATTGATTCTCTTGCTCCTTGGATGCTGCCAGACCAAGTGCCTTATGCAACGTCATGAGCTTTGAAGATCTGCATGAAGTGGCTCAAAGTGGTGCACCAAAATAGAAACATTCAAAATTAAGGTTGAGTCTGTATAAGACGATAATATCCATGTTCAGAAGACAAATTAAACTGAGAGCTCAATGTAATGGGTGGTGCAAACATCTGGAGTTCCAGATAATGAACATTAAGCAAAATCCAACTTTATAGATGTGGGTGATAGTGAGACCAAAATGAGGAGAGTTCCAGCTATCCTCAACTAAAACTTGAAGGAAAATATCAAAGTACTAGAAAGGGAAGGCATATTCAAGAATGTGACAATTCCTACAGACTGGATAAGCAGCAGTAATGAATAAATCTGACAACCTGAGAATATGCATTGATCCAAAAGAGCTCAATAAAGATTTGAAGAGGTCTTATTAATCCATGCAAAACAATAAAGCAATTTTGGCATAACTTGCAAAGCCAAAGGTCTTCACTAATATTCTTACAAATGATGGTTACTGGCAAGAAAAACTGATAAAATTGCAGTTTTCAAACTACCAGCTAGAGGCCATTTGGAAAGTACAGATGGTTACTCTTGTTGTTTTGCATTCAGCTGCTCCAGAAGGATCTCAATGCAGTCAGAATAAGATAGTCAATAACATTCACAATGTGGAAACTATTGTACATTATCTTCCAGTATAGTGATGTAAAATCAGGATGGAAAAAGTCATAGCAAGTTTTGAGAAGATTTGTAGCTCAGGTTGAGGTTTTGGATGAAGGTTTGCTCGCTGAGCTGAAAGGTTCATTTCCAGACATTTCATTAACTTACTAGGTAACATCTTCAGTAGACCTCGTGCAAAACAATGCTGAAAATTCCTGCTTTCTATTTATATGTTTGGAATTCTTTGGGTTGGTGATGTCATTTCCTGTGACGATGTTATTTCCTGTGGTAAAGTCACTTCCTGTTTTTTTTCTCAGGGGGTGGTAGATGGGATCTAACTCGATGTGTTTGTTGGTAGAGTTCCGGTTGGAATGCCATGCTTCTAGGAATTCTTGTACATGTCTTTGTTTAGCTTGTCCTAGGAAAAAGTCATTGCAGGCCATGATCAGAAACTAGTGTAGTGCTAGAAAGTTCACCAGGTGAACTTGGAGCTGAACAAGAAAAACATACAGTTGAGAATATCTTAAGCAAAATACACAGATCATGATCATTGACAGCAAAAGGATTTTGTCTGAATTGTCAAGGTGAAAGCTGTAGCGGAGTTGCAGTAACAAACAGATGTAAAAACATTGAACTGTGAACTATTTCAAAATGTTATTTCCCAATTTATCATCAGAGTGTGAACATTTACACAAATTCATTGGTCAGGAAATGCAATGGAAATGCAGCACAGAATAAGAAGCAGCTTTCACTAAAAAACAATTAGTGATGACAGTACTGAGACATGATGATGTCAATGAATAAGTTACCAAAGTGTGATGGGAATCAGACAGGTATTGGGGCAACCAATTAGCATAAGACAAACCAGTTGCAAATTCAGCCATCGATGCAAACTGAAAAATGCTAAATTCAGATTGAGCAGGCTATAATATTTAATTGTGAACATTTTAAGCAATATTGGTTTAATAGAGTTAAAGTTACAATGAAGCCAACCCGCTTCAAAGCATCTTTCCCAATCCACTTCTGTTTGCTCTGATGTTACTCCATTTGCAAAGGTATTATCTGGATGTGACATATTCTGACAGTTAGATACACCATTGTTCTGCTATTTTCACATTCTGAACACTTAATGTGAACTATCAATATCTTTTCTCTACCACTTTCCTATACCCACTACTTGCACCCACCAAAACTGCAGCATAAATACTCCTCCCTTCACACTTCACTTCAGATCTGTTGAAGAGTGTATTCCTGATGAAGGGCTTTTGCCCAAAATGTCGATTTTACTGCTCCTCAGATGCTGCCCGAACTGCTGTGCTTTTCCAGCACCACTAATCCAAAATCCTCAGGCATTTTTGGCTTGCCCATAAGATAGTATGCTATATTGGTTTTGTGTCCTCCTCTATAAGTTTCCTGTAATGTCACAAACTCCAGACACAGCATGGCTTTGATATGGCATTAGTAAGATTTCATTTATGCTAGAAAATTGCTGCTGATTGGTTACTGATGAGCCTTAATTAGCTTCCTGCTGCTGCTGGGTAGATTGCTGTCACCGTGACAAAGTTGCCTTTGAGGAAAAAAACAGCTGGCATGAACAGGTTGGAGTATAGGCACAACGTTTTTCACCATATTTTCGTTGGTTCTTCTAAATCCAAATTTGTCTCGGAGTTCCTAAAAAAAATTCTGCCCTCCCCACCTGAAGTGATATCGATCCATCAATTGATAATATTAAAACAGGTAACTAATCAGTACTACATTTTGTTTTAAAGCAACTTGCAATGTACAAATTCGCTACCAAGTGTTCCATATTATGACAGTGAGTACTATTTAAAAATATATCTTTGGTTTGAAAGCACTTTGAATCAATCTGAGGAGGTGAAAATTACTCCATAAATGTAATTCCTTTCTCCTTTCTCTCTCTGGGAAATATAGTTAATGAAGTGCATTCAGAATTCAGGAGAAAAGATCTGAATGAACACATTGCTTGAAGTAAATTAGAGCAAATCCATAGATGTACATGTTCTACTTTTAGGCACTAGATAGCATAAAACTTGAATATTCCTTTGTTTTCTTCACTGCAAGTCAGCTTTCCCGTTGACTGATGATAATTGTAAAGATGTTGTATGGGGCTGAATTTTCCCAAACCTTTATGAAGAGGTTGTATCTTAAACTGATGAACTGAAGGCTAATATCACTCCTTACAGCATCATGAATGTCATAACTACTGATATATACTTTCAGGCATTGTACAATCTCACTGGTAGTCATTGACATCATCTAGTTTTAGTAATACCAGTGATCAGACAATAGTTGATGGTAGATCAGTAGTGCTGGAAGAGCACAGCAGTTCAGGCAGCATCCAATGAGCAGCAAAATTGACGTTTCGGGCAAAAACCCTTCATCAGGAATCTGTATGGTTGATGGTGACAAGTTAATCAGTTATTGTGATAATGAAGAACTCTATCTTGAGTTTTCTCTATGACCTGTCTAGGATTTCTTGCAGCATAAGTAGCTCTTTAACTTACTTAGCTTGGTATGTGTTACAAGCAGTGCATTGGCTAATGTGATCCTTAATCTCATTGTTGATTTTTGGCCAGTGTACCACTGAAAACAACAAAACAACAAACTTGCTGAAAACAACAAATGCTGGAGATCACAGCAGGTCAGACAGCATCCATACAGAGAGAGCAAGCAGCATTTTGAGTCTAGATAACTCTTCAACAGAGCTGAAGTGAAGTGTGGAGGGAGGAGTATTTATGCTGCAGTTTTGGTTGGGGGGACGATGGGGTGGGTGCAAGTAGTGGGTGAAGGAAGGTGTGGGAAAGAACATTAAGCAGATCAACCACCTTGTTCCTCGGTGGTCTCGTCCAATTTGCATTTCAGTGAACAAAACAAAAAGCATTCCTACTCTGTGGAATGGCTACAGCATTGTATCATTTGATTATAACATTCTCCAGCATGTGAGATTTCATGGGCTGCCAACACTATGAGAATGCTGATGGCAGAACTGGAATGTGACAGAGCTGGACAAAATATTGAATGGAATAGTTGGAGATGATAATTGCCACTTCCTCAGCACCTGTGCTACTCCTTACTATTGTCTGTATGAGATTGGTAGGGAAGTGTGTATCTCTGCCTGTGGAGGCCCTCAGGCATTATTGCAGAGAGGGGAGGAAAACTTCTTCAAGGCAGGCATCCTTGCAAGAGGATTCGCAGTAGGGTTAAAATCAACTAGGTAAAAATAATGACTGCAGATGCTGGAAACCAGATTCTGGATAGTGGTGCTGGAAAAGCACGGCAGTTCAGGCAGCATCCAAGGAGTAGTAAAATCGATGTTTCGGGCAAAAGCCCTTCATCAAGAATACATGATGAATTGCTGCTCAGATATGTCAAGACAGGTTATATTGTGCCTGCAGGCACTGGGTTGAGTGTCTTGCTTTCTTCGAGCTGGATTTCCTGTTTCCTCTGTCCTATGGAGCAGCATCACAGGTATTGGTGTTGCTTTGCTGTGTTCTTTTTCATTTAACCTATTTTTGTAATCAACCTGTTCAGAGATATTATTACACAGCTCTGGAGCAGATGGGACTTGAACCTGGGCCTCCCCGTCTTGGGGTAGGCACACAAGATGTGTGCCAAAATGTGTTTTGCCTGTGCTGTACAACCTGCTCCCATGCTGCAGTGAAGAATGCCAGGAGGGAAATAAAGATCAAGGCAAGTGAAGCCCTAACAGGGTGGGGAAAAAAAAGTAAGTGGAAATAATCTCAAAAGCATTGACAGCAGATTTTCCGAGAATGAACTATAAGCATCTTACCTAACTACATCTGCCAATGGTTAATTTCACTTATCAAACACTCCCTAGATTGATGGTTCACAGATGCACTTCCTGTGTTCTGCTCATTGTCAAACTTCATACAGTTCTGAAAACGTTTGACTGGCTACTTGTGCCAGAATTCTGAACTGAATTGAAAGTTAGGCATTTTACTTATTTACAAGAACACAAGAATGAGGAGCAGGGGAGGTTCATTCTGTCTGTCACATTATTCTGCCCCTTAATGAGATCATCACTGATCTGGCTATGGCTTCAACTCCACTTTTCTGTCCATTCCCCATTTCACTCAATTTCCTTGATGATTAAAAAAACTATTGAATTCAGGCTTCAATATTATTTAGTGATACAAACCCCACTGCTCACTAGAGAATAAAATTCCACAGGCTAATGACCCTCTGGCAGAAAAGACCATTCCTTCTCTCGGTCTAAAATGTGAGACCCCAATATCCCCTCGTTCTAGATTTTCTCACATTGAGGTTAATTTGTAATATTGATAAAGATGACCAGGAATTTAATCTAGGTAATTGGTCACTAATTAAGGTTCATATGCAGAATTGTGTGATAACATATACATTTAATCTATAGTGTGCAAATGTCTGTTTGCACCTATTGCCCCTTGGAATGCCTCACATCAGTTACAAGTAGAGTCCGGTCCCTTACAGAGAGAAAAGAAACACTTAGTCAACCCACTCTCAATGCGGTGCCAGACAGTTTTAATTTTGATAGTGCACTTCTGATTTGGATAAGGATGGAAGGCAACACTGGCATTACTTCACAATGTTGCTGTCTCACCCTGTCAATATAGATAAGTCTGCAAACCATCGGTCCAACCTGCCCATGCCGACCAGATATCCAATCTAGTCCCACCCGCCAACACCAGGCCCATATCCCTCCAAACCCTTTCTATTCATATACCCATCCAAATGCCTTTTATATGTTGCAATTGTACCAGCCTCCACCACTTCCTCTGGCAGCTCATTCCATACCCGTACCACCCTCTGTATGAAAAGGTTGCCCCTTAGGTCTCTTTTATATCTTTCCCATTTCATCCTAAACCAATGCCGTCTAGTTCTGGACACCCTGACCCCAGGAAAAATACTTTGTCTATTTATCCTATCCATGCCCCTCATAATTTTGTAAACCTCTATAAGGCCCCAGCCTTTTCACCCTCTCCCTGTTACTCAAATCCTCCAACCTTGGCAACATCCTTGTAAATCTTTTCTGAACCCTTTCAAGATTCACAACATCTTTCCGATAGGAAGGAGACCAGAATTGCACGCAATATTCCAACAGTGGCCTAACCAATGTCTGTACAGCCGCAACATGATCTCCTAGCTCCTGTACTCAGTACTTTGACCAATAAAATAAAGCATACCGAATGCCCTCTTCACTTTCCTATCTACCTGCGACTCCACTTTCAAGGAGCTATGAACTTGCACTCCAGAGTCTCTTTGTTCAGCAACACTCCCTAGGACCTTACCATTAAGCGTATATGTCCTGCTAAGATTTGCTTTCCCAAAATGCAACACTTTGCATTTATCTGAATTAAACTTCATCTGCCACTTCTCAGCCCATTGTCCCATCTGGTCAAGATCCTGTTGTAATCTGAGGTAACCTTCATTGCTGTCCACTACACCTCCAATTTTGGTGTCATCAGCAAACTTACTAACTGTACCTCTTATGCTCGCATTCAAATCAGTTATGTAAATGACAAAACATAGTGGACCCAGCACCGATCCTTGTGGCACTCCACTGGTCACAGGCCTCCAGTCTGAAAAACAACCCTCCACCACCACCCTCTGTCTTCTATCTTTGAGTCAGTTCTGTATCCAAATGGCTAGTTCTTCCTGTGTCATCTAACTTTGCTAACCATACATGGGAACTTGTCGAAGGCCTTGCTGAAGTCCATATAGATCACATCTACTGCTCTACCCTCATCAATCCTCTTTGTTACTTCTTCAAAAAAAGCAATCAAATTTGTGAGGCATGATTTCCCATGCACAAAACCATGTTGACTATCCCTAATCAGTCCTTGCTTTTCCAAATACATCCTGTCCCTCAGGATTCCTTCCAACAACTTGCCCACCACCAACATCAGGCTCACTGGTCTATAGTTCCCTGGCTCGTCCTCACCACCCTTCTTAAACAGTGGCACCACTTTAACCAACCTCATCTGTGACTATGAATGATACAAATATCTCAGCAAGAGGCCCAGCAACCACTTCTCTAGCTTCCCACAGAGTTTTAGAGTACACCTAATCAGGTCCTAGGGATTTATCCATCTTATATATTGAGATACACCCACTTCATAATTTTATCCTGTCTGCATTGAAGCATTCTGCCTCCAATTCCAATTTTATAGAGGCTTATAAAATCACTGGAGTATATCTAAGGTGAATAGCAGATGTCTTTTTCAAGGCTGGTGAGAGCAATTTTTAATGTAAGAGGAATAAGATTTCAAAAAGATATGAGGGCAGAGACTGGATCGTACATGGAATGAGCTTCCAGAGGAAGTGATGGATGAGTACACAGTTACAATGTTTAAAATACATTTAGAGAAATGCATGAATGAGAAATGTTTAGAATCGTATGGACCAAGTGCAGGCAGGTGGAATTAGTTTAGTTTGGGATTATGGTTGGCATAGAGTATTTAGACTGAAGGGTGTGTTTCTATGCTGTATGAATCAATGATTCTAATTAATTTTGCCCAAATTCCCACCACAACAATGGCCCCTGATGACGCCCCTTTGATTTTCAGTGAACAAAATTCCCTGAACAAACCTTGATCCACTCTTCTGGCTTGAAAAAAAAACAGCCTTAACTGATGAGTAACCAGACTGCTGACTGACTTGCAATGACTGACAGTGGCCCACTCCCCAAACTGCACTGATATGGATCCTGACCTTGATCATCCTGAACATCTGGCTAATCATTTCCAAGCCTCTTAACTGATATCATATGATACTCTTAACACACTCTGCCAGTATGCCCTGAATGATGATATTTCCCCAGAAATTGGTAGAAGATTACTTCCCTTAGACATTGAAGCATTTGTGGTGTGTTTGCTGTGTAAGCTGTTAGCACTCAGTGCAGGTATGACTTGGATGTAGCACAATGTCATATAGCAACATACCCACCACCTTGACTGACTACAAAATGATAATTATCTCAAGTTGTCCTACTTTGTGTCTGCCAAAAAAAAAGACGTGGCATTGATTCTGTGAGCATCTAAGTTGACAGAAAGTGAGTGAATATTAATTGGACAAGCTAAGAGCATGAGATACATGTCTGTCCCTGTGCACAAAGCAGCCTTAATGTGGCATTGTATTGACAATTTTCGTTGAAAATCCCATTGCACCAGGGTCAACTTTATCTGCCCTGCTTGTTACTGCCTCAAAGGACTCTGATAAGTTAGTCAAATATGATGTCCTGATCACAAAACCATGATGACTCAGTCTGAAGTCTTCTTGTTACCTCCTTAATAATAGATTCAAACATTTTTACCAATAACAAACTAAAGACTGACAGACTTGTAATATCTCAATTTCTCTGTCTGTTTTTTGGAATAGAGCTATAACATTAACAATTTTCCACTACTTTGTGACTTTTTTTAGATTCTAGAGTATTTAAAAGATCACACCAAATGTGTTTACTGTCACTGCAGACAGTTGCATAATGATTTCCAGTTCACCTGACATCGCACTCAGTTAAAAATGAGAAGTGAGCAAGATCATGTCAAGTTTTCAATTCCATTCCACTTTTTAGGTTTTAACTATACACTCACATCCAAACTAGGCCTTCCTCTACAATATACTTTAAATGCCAATTAAGTTTCTATCCTATAATTTTGCTGATGATTGGGTTGAGCTGATTGGGTGAGGGAAGCTGAGACTGTTTGAGTTCAATTTATTCCCTTTAATAGACAGGACACAAAGAGTCAGATACTTGAGTAAGTTCCTATATTACCATTTTGGAAAACATGATAGCTCACAAAAAAAACATGGCTGGTGGAGTAACTAGTTTCGATGCAAAGATCTATGGTGCAACAGTTGAGGTGATGCTAGGATGTGATCTTTGCTAGATTCAGAGCACTAACTGGCATGTGGAGTGAACCAACTAAACAAAATACTGGCATTAATGAAACTGAACATCTTGAGACGATAGCAGGTAGGTTATCCATGTGACACCCATTAATGTATTTTCAATAAAATATACATTTTATGTTCCAATTTATCATCTAATAGATTACCATCCACAGAAGGCAAGAACAAATGTAGACCTCGTGAAACAGTAACAGGGTAGGGGTTAATTGATCAAAGACATAATTCAGTTCCCATTTTAAACTCATGGAACTGAAATTGCTAGGTTTAGTTAACCAGAGAGGTTTTAAAAGACAATCTGATAGTTTCATTGCTGGCAGTATTTTATTTCCAGAGTATGAAACTAAAATTAAATTCTCAATCTGATTGTATTCAACTCACATTCTATGGATTATAGGTTCCAGTTTCAAGATTTGTAGTCCAATAAAGTGACCAGTAGTCTACGATATTCCGTTGGTGACACCATTGAACTTAGATAGCAAAGTTGAATGCATAACTATCAACATTCTGGGAGTTACCATTGGCTAGAAAATTATCTCTACGAGCCTTATCAGTACTGTGATTACAAGAGTACTAGGAATCTGGCAGCGCACAACTCACCTCTTGACTTCCCAAAGCCTGTCCACCATCTATAAGACACAAGTCAGGAATGTGATGGAACATTCCCCACTTTTCTGGATGAGTGCCCCTCCAACAACACTCAAGAAGCTTGATACCATCCAGGACAAAGCAGAGTCTTGATTAACACTGCATCCACAAACATTCACTCTCTCCACCACTGATGCATAATCCCACTAATATATATTACATACAATGTAGAAACTTACAAAGTTTCCTTATTGGTACCTTCAAAATCCAAAACCACTAACCTCTTTGAAGGGCAAATGACACCAGTAAATGGGAACACCACCACCTGCAGTTCCCCTTCAAGCTGCTTACCTTCCACACAATGAAATATATTCTTATTCCTTCATTTGCCATTGTTTCAAAATCTTGGAATGCTCTCCATAAGGGCATTCTGGGTGTACCTATGCTAAATGAGCTGCAGCAGTTCCAAGCAGCTCACCACCATCTCCTGAAACTGGTGTAGGTAGATGAACCAAAAGGTCACCTCCTGCACTATAATAACTCAGTGATTCAAGGATCATTGGATATTTTCCAAATCAATTTGATTAGAGATGTTATTTCACACCTCTGAAACAACTGGGGCTGGAACCTGGATCAGAAGAGGGAGTGCTACCACTCTGCTACAAGAGCCCCTTGCAAGGTAAGCTCAGGTTGGGTGATAAATACTGATCAAACTTACAATGTCTATATTCCTTCAGTGAGGTTTTACAAAAACTATGTTTTTGAGTGTTTAACAAATTTATTCTTTCATGGTAATAGATGACATTATGGCACTAGATATTAATTCATGCCAAATTTTTGCATTATTGTGGTTGCTCCTCCTTCATTCATATGCTGTGCTTTTAACTTATTTAAAAAGCCTTGGTCTGAAGTAGCTTATAGAAACAAAGCTCCTCCACTGTATATGGGGCAGCTCATTATGAAATGCCTCCAGTCCAGTGGTTTTACAGCTACACTTGAGCATATTTATGGCATTTGTCTGACTCCCATGTAAAGAGCTGAGCATGCATCATTAAATGCAGGCCATAATAAATCTCTCATGCAGCAAAACTTAATATAAATGGCAAATGTCTAAATCTCTGTCAGCACTAGAACTCTGAACAAATGACAAATCTTTGAGGTACTTTTTTCTCCTACATTGATTGGTAATAGATGTCTGTTGGGTAATCTGTATAATTACTAGTACTGTCAATTTAGCTGCCTTTACATTCCTGCAGGCTACAATGGACTTGTGTGTAGTTGGCTGTGTGATCAATCATTAGGTGTTATGTGCTACTGTGGCAGATGCAGTACAGTATGGTTTGATGTGCCATCAATCTAATAATAATTCTTTTGCAATTTACTGAATTAGTATCTTTAACACACCGGAGCTTTGACACTTTGAAATTGATCCTGATATTAATCTTCAAGCTAGAAGGAATGGGAAATTAAGTGAATCTAGAAAGAGTCTTTGTTAATGTTTACTATTAGAGGTTTAATGTTCTGTTTGTTAACTTTCAAACTAATGTGATATCCATTATTGAAAGTGATATAGAAAGGGTGTTTGATCCACTATTGCCCCACTTTGTAGAATTGCAAAATATCAAAGTTACCACTATTGCATCTTGTATGTGTATAAGTATTCATGGACCAAAGTGAACTAATCTATGTTCTGATATCAATGCTGTTATATCTAATAGGAACTTAATATGTTATGTGTTCTAAAAGTTTGGCGTAAAAGTAGCATTGAACTATTGATTAGGTGATGAAACTTAGGAAATTAGAAAAATATTACTGTGGGCTGGAGCATGAATAGAGATGTCTTGCAAAATATGTAGTGAACAATGTTCATGGTAAGTGAAGAACAAAGTCTATTCTTTGGTTTGTTGTGCTGTGAGGATGCAGAGGCACTGGCACATCTGATTAATCCAATTTTAGCTTTGTCTCAAGTTAGTTGTACTTTTTAAAGCATCTAGACAAGGAAATATGATTAAAGACTTGGTGAGCTAGACATTATACAAACAAAAATATTCCAATTAATGTTGTGAATAGTTAAAGTAACATAGTCTTTAAAAGATAGAATTTTTCCTCAACTTACTATAGAACACAAAAAAACAATTAATTTTTTTGTAGAGTCTTCAAAAGTGCCAGTTGAAACATTTACTAAAATAAACAGAGTTAAACCAGATCATTAGCAGAAGATTGTTTAAATATCATGTTAAAATTAAAGGAAAAACATGAAAAAACAATTGTCTCCAAAAAAATGTACAAAGCAACTGCAAACCCTACAGTTTCTGATGTCAATAGCAGAAATGGGTATGCATGGAAGTCCAATTCTCCATCATAATAGAATGTCAGTAAATGAAAAGTAGAGTATGTAATTGACTTTTACCCTGCACTTAGTTCCCAGTATGTGAACAATAAAGGATTCCTTGTACTGGATTAAAACAGGGAAATATGTCTCCTTTTCTAATTAGCTCCAAATCTGATCTTTCTATGATGTTTTAAAATAATTATTTCAAGCATATTTTCAGCAAGACTAATTTCAACATAGGAATCATACTGAGATATAACGTTGGTCTGCAGCTAGATAAAATCACAGCACCTGGGTGATGGAGAGGGCATGATTCTCACAGCAGTAAAATTGATAAAGTCTTGCCAGGTAAATAATGGAACATGCACAGAATACCTCTCCAAGAATTCTGTGTCCCTTCAACTCTGGTTGCTTATCCATGCCCTACTCCCTTTCCCCTATCATTAGTAACTGAGCCTTCAGCAAGTAAAATATTCAGAAATTCCTTCTCCAAATTTCTCCATCTCTTGTCACGGAATTATAAAGCATATGAAGAGACAAATGATTCTGTCTGACTGTCCATCAATGGCATTATTTTTTCCAGTCAAGCTTCCTCTTGCCCTTCTTTTATTTAACTCTAACAGCATAATTATTTATTCCCTCTTACCCCATTTGATCTTTAAGTTTCTCCTGAATGCATCTGTGCTATTTGCCTCAACCATTTATGGACATTCATTCCAATTCCAATGGTTTACACTATAGAAAAGTAAAGCACAGAGCAAGCCCTTAGGCCCATATTGTTGTGCTGAGATTTAATCCTAATGTAAAATATAGTAACTTAACCTACACACTCCTCAACTCACTGCTATTCATGAGCATGTCCAGCAGTTGCTTAAATGTCCCCAATGACTTTGCTTCCACCACCTCTGCTGGCAACGCATTCCATGCATTCACAACTTTTCCACAAGGAACCTACTGCTGATGTCTCCTTTATACCTTCCTCCTAATATCTTCAAACTATGACTTCTCATACCAGTCAATCCTGCCCTGGGGAAATGTCTCTGGCTATTGACTCTATCTATTCCTCTCATTATTTTGTACACCTCAATCTGGTCTCTTTTCTTACCAACTTTGTGTAAGTTTCACTAGGTGTGACTCAGAAATCCTACCCTAGCATGGTAGTCTCCCTGCCACATCTGCTGCAAAAGAAGACAATCTTCCAATTTTGTCCCAGTCAGCCTACAGAGATCTGCACCTTCATTTCTCGCTTGCAGCTATCCTTGTCGTGAAGGTATGGACGCCAAAATGTGATGACCTCATAACCAGTTCAAAGTATAGAAAGCATTTGGCTTTGGTCATCATCCGTCTGACCAGTGTTGATGGCTTAGCAATGAGTGTATACTTTTGTACTAATGCTAGTGTTGCATTAAGCTCCATACAGTCGAATGCTGTCACAGCTTTAGGTGGAAACAGTTCAGTTCAGTTCATAATGATCCTAAGTGGAGAAGATACATTCTGCACCGCTCCTGATAATCCTAAGTCATTATATTCAGCAACTTAATGCAAACTCTACCTATTGCTATAATGCAATGAGTGGATCTCCTGGTTAGAGTTACCACTAGTTGATCCTTTATGACTGCTAAGCAGACAGGCCCTACATACTGCTCAGAGAAGGAAGGATTGGTGACCTCAAACAAAGTTAAAAATCACACAACACCAGGTTATAGTCCAACAGGTTTAATTGGAAGCATACTAACTTTCGGAGTGCTGCTCCTTCATCAGGTGGTTGTGGAGGACACAATCGTAAGACACAGAATTTATAGCGAAAGTTTACAGTGTGATGTAACTGAAATTATACATTGAAAAATACCTTGACTGTTTGTTGAGTCTTTCATCTGTTGGAATACCATGATAGTTTCACTTCTTTCATGTGTAAATCACAAAACTTTTTTTAAATAGGTGCATTCTCAGGTGAACTGTAACAATTGGTGTAAGCTAAACAATATATTGAAGTTGTTACCCCGTGTTCTCTGTCTGTGCCATAATGTTTAGACTGATTCTAATCTAAAAAGTGAGATAACAGAGTCTTACGTGAATTCATGCAGTTTTTGAGCAAAGTACAATGTAACTCTGCAAGTCTGTCTGTCTGTCTGTGAGGGAGTGCATGTGTGAGTGCGGGAGTGTGTGTCTGTACGAGTGTGTGTGTAAGAGAATGTGTATGTGTCAGGGGTGGGGGTTGTGAGTGTCTGTGAGAGAGAGTGTGTATGTGAGTGCGTGATTATAGAGTGGTCTAAGGTCTAGGTCTATGAGAGGATGCATGTGTAAGTATGGGAGTGTGTATGTCTGTAAGGGTGTATGTGAGTGTCTGTGTATACACTTGTCCATATGTATATGTGTCCGTGTGTGTGTGTGCGTGTGTGGGAGTGTCTGTGTGTGTGTATAGTGCAATGGTGGTCACCTGTAATGTGACATGAACCCAAGGTCCCGGTTGAGACCCTCCCTATGGGTACCAAACTTAGCTATCAGCCTCTGCTTGGCCACTTTTCGCTGCTGCCTGGCCCGAAGTTCGCTTTGGAGGATGGTCACCCGAAGATCTGAGGTCGAATGTCCTGGACCGCTGAAGTGTTCCCCAACTGGGAGGGAACTCTCCTGTCTGTTGATTGTTGTGCGGTGCCCATTCATCCATTGCTGTAGCCTTTGCTCTGTTTCCCCAATGTACCATGTCTCAGGGCATCCTTACCTGCAACGTATAAGATAGTCAACATTGGCTGAGTCACATGAGTACTTGCCATGTACATGGGGGGAGCTGTCCCCACGTGTAATGGTGGTATCCATGTCCACACTCTGACACGTCCTGCAGCGCCTACCATGACGAGTTGTATGGAGTTGTCCTGAAAGCCAGGCAGCTTGCTATGAACAATGATCTGTTTGAGGTTTGGAGGTTGTTTAAAGGCAAACAGTAAAGGTGTGAGGAAGGTCTTGGCGAGGTACTCATCCTCATTGATAATGTGTTGCAGATCATAGAGAAAATTCATAGTTTTTCAGCTCCTGGGAAGTACTGAACAACGAAGGGTACCCTGTCGGTTGCAGCACGTGTCTGTTTCTTGAGGAGGTCATCACGGTTCCTTGCTGTGGCATGTCAGAACTGGTGGTTGATGAGTTGAGTATCGTACCCCGTTCTTGTGAGGGCATCTCTGAGTACTTCCAGGTAACCGGCACGTTCCTCTTCATCTGAATAGATCCTGTGTATGCACAGGGTTTGTCCATAGGGGATGGCTGTTTTAATATGTTTTGGGTGGAAGCTGGAGAAGTGTGGCATTGTGAGGTTGTCCGTGGGTTTGCGGTAGAGTGTGGTGCTGAAGTGTCCACCCTTGATGGAGATGCATGTGTGCAAGAATGAGACAGATATTCGAGGATACTCCATGGTGAGTTTGATGGTGGGATGAAACTTGTTGATATCACTGTGTAGTTTTATCAGTGACTCCTCGCCATGGGTCCAGAGGAAGAACATGTCGTCAATGTACCTGGTGTACAGTGTTTATTGGAGGTCCTGCATAGAGAAAAAGTCTCGTTCGAACCTGTGCATGAAGATGTTTGCATATTGGTGTGCAAATTTAGTCCCCATAGTTGTTCCATGTGTCTGGATGAAGAACTGGTTGTCAAAGATGAAGACGTTGTGACCAAGGATAAAATGGATGAGTTGTAGGACAATGTTTGGAGATTGGCAGTTGTTGGTATTGAATACTGAGGCTGTTGCTGCGATGCCATCATTGTGGGGGATGCTGATGTAGAGTGCTGAAGCATCCATTGTGACGAGGAATGTCCCCAGTTCGACTGGTCTGTGGTGCTGAGTTTCTGTAAGAAATCCGTAGTGTCACGACAGAAGCTGGGGCCCCCTGTATAATAGGTTTCAAGATGCCTTCAACATAGCCAGAGAGATTCTCACATAGGGTCCCATTGCCTGATACAATGGGACGTCCTGGTGTATTGGCTTTGTGTACCTTTGGAAGGCAGTAGAAGTCACCTGCACGAGAAGTACATGGGATGAGGACACGTAGGGAACTCTGAAGGACTGGATCCAAAGTCCTGATCAATGTGTTTAATTCACAGGTGTGTTCTTTGGTCGGATCAGCTGGTAGTTCCTGTAGTGTTCCTGGTTGTTCAGTTGTCGGTACACTTCCTTGCAGTAATCTGTTCTATTCTGAATGACAATGGCTCCTCCTTTATTTGCTGGTTTGATGACAATGTTATGATTGGTTTTGAGACCCTGGATGGCGTCGCATTGTGAACGGGTGATATTTTGCTCTACCTTGTGGGTACACTGATGAATCTGGCATTTATATATTTCCTGACGGTTTGAGCATACATGTCAAGCCCAGGGCAGCGGCCCTCTGGTGGGGTCCAAGTTGACACCTTCTTTGGTCGCTCTTCTACAGATCCCTGTGATGACTGTTCCAGTTCATCAATGAATTTGTTGGGATCACTGCTGGCACCTTGAAAGAATTCCCGGAGTCTCATTCATCTGATGAACTCCTCCGTGTCTGCTGCAAGAACCAACGGGTCCATTCTGGTGGTGATTCACCGGCATCTCCAAATCATGACCTCAAACAGACATAGAATCTGGAGTAGGCCATTCAGCCTGATGAACCTGCTGCACCATTCCGTGAGATCATTGCTGATGTGTGGTCTAACTACATATATCTGCCTTTGGCCTGGATCCCAAGATACCTTTGCTAACCACCCAAAACAACATATGACCTGGTGACAGCAGTAGGTTGTCAGGATCCACTTTATTCTGAAGAAAGAACTGTAGATGCTAGAAATCAGGAACAAAAACAAGGTTTTGAAGAAGTGTCACTGAACCTGAAACTTGAACTCTGCATTCTCTCCATAGATGCTGCCAGACCTGCTGAGACGTTTTACTCCAGTAATTTGTTTTTGTTAAAAAAAAGAAACATTCAAAGAAAAGTGTGTTTACTTCTTTAAGAGTATTATTGGTTTAAAATGACAGGAACAATCAGTCAGTTGTTGATATTTAAAATGTGCCTAATTGTTCATACCTACTCTCTAGAATAACCAACCTAAGACACCAAGTTTATAATTTAAATGAAAATTAACAATTTATTTTTAATACTATGCATTTAGCAGGACAAAACAAGAGAACAAGGTAACCTATTAATATGATTTAAAACCAACCATCATTGCACATGACCCAATTCACAGACAGATGAAGACAGTGAAGGAATATTTTAGAAAGAAAGTAAAAGAATTATAATCTGCTGTTCCATTCAACAGTTTCTTTTTTTTTAAGATTGCCTACAGTGTGGAAACAGGCCCTTCAGCCCAACAAGCCCACACTGACCATCCAAGGAGTAACCCACCCAGTCCCATTTCCCTCTGACTCATGGGCAATTTAGCATGGCCAATTCACCTGACCTGCACATCTTTTGTGACTGTGGGAGGAGTACCACAGTCCCAAAGGAAACCCATACAGACACTGGGAGAACGTGCAAACTCCTCACAGGCTGGAATTGAACCTGGAACCCTGTGCTATGAGGCAGCAGTGCTAACCATTGAGCCACTGTGCCACCCACAAATGATGGATGCTAAAACTCATGCAACTATTGTGAAATGAGTTGTTCACTGGTGAATGCAAACAATTCAGTCGTCTTCCAGAAGCATTTTCTTATTTAATACAAACTGAGTTTCATTCTTCAGAACATTCAGCATTTTTCTAACTGAAAAGGAAACTGGAGAGAATAAAAACAAACATCATGACCTGAAACATCCAAAATTACTGTGTACCTTCCAGAAGCAGCCAGAACAGATTTTATCTTTTATTATCGTTTTTAATATTCTCTGTGGGTGACTAATTCACATCAGTCCTCCCTTGATTGATCAACTCAACATCCATCCAGCTGCCAGTCTTGGGCATGACAATGTACTTGGTGCCAAATTGTCCTCAATGTTCCTAATACCAGTTATTAAGTTACATTATCTTCCAGGTCAGTCACCAAAAGCAAACATCTGCATCCGTTCTCCTTCCTTTTTCAAAATGTGTGTGCAGCTGTTCCAAGTTCAACTTAGTCTAACCTCAACTCACAGCTCCAAAAAAAGGGAGGGAGAGAAAAAAAAATAGTGGTAGTCTCTACAAAGTTCACAGAATTGTTACAGCACAGAAGGAGCCCATTTGGCTCACCGTGCTTGCACTGGCTTGTCAAATGAGTATCATTACCTCGTGCCAATTTCCTTTTTCACATTCACTATTTCTATTCATCCAATCCATTATTGTTTGGACAGTTAAACGTAGAGAAAACAAGTGGGAAAATGAAGTGAAAGAATGCTGGACAAAGTAGGAAGCCACCATTTTGGTCATCCAAAGTATCAGGTATGTCCAAACAGCTAGGGAAAAGACCATTGTGGGAGGTAACTGCTGCAGAAACAAACATTTTCTTCCCTTCAGTTTTGTGGATTCTGAATATTTCAGTGAACCATAATTTAAAAGCTTGAATGTCACAAAGTATTATAGAACAGCTAATTCGAAGATAAAGCTTTACTGAAAGAATTTCACAGAGTATCTGTACAATTTAATGTTTAAAAGACTGGCAGGCCAAGAAATTCCTGCAGTGTTGCTGTAATTAGGAAGCTAGAAAATCTACATTGCTTGGACCCCTATAAGATTCCACCTGAAGAGTCCATGTGAACTCTGTGGAATGACAATGCCTCAGTCGTTGGCCAATAATTGCAAATGAAGACCACACTTGTAAGGCCATAGATCACTTGCAAAAGATATACAAAAATAGCTCTCAGTTAGAGGGCTGCAAAAAAAAATGCACGTGCAAAGGGCTCAATATTGTTGAGCAATATCTTTTCAAATAGATCAGTGATTGTTAATCAGTGTAGCTCAACAAGATAAGGAGCGTACTGCAAGATTTTCAGCATGATACCAGAGCAGTGCGCAAAGCTTCTGGTCACAGGCAAAAAAGTATTAGCCTTATCTGAGCATCTAGGATGCAGTTTTAAAAACACAAAGAGCATACTTGTGCCAATCAAAAATACAATATCTGGTCAATCAATCCACCATACTGAAGGGAAGAAAATGCTTGTTTCTGTGGCAAGACACCTTCCACAATGGGCATTCATGAGGGTAAAGTTTGCCCACGTGATGTTATGTGACAACTTTGTGAGTTGGCTGGGAATATTTTCTGTGAGAAGGGAATTCAGGAGACTAAAGCTCCTTGATAAACCAATGAGTCAATGCGGAAGGAGTGGCATCTTTTCCAAAAGATACCCAAGAAACATAAAAAGAAATCCTTCAGCAGAGAAATGATCCACCAATCAGAATGAAGGCTAACAATCCTCAAATGGATGACCTACCATTCTCCCACGTTTGAAGAGTATCCGTTCTAGGAAATTCTGGAAATGACCAGGCCACCTGTATTTATGAAATAAGAGCTGTGGAAGGAAGTGATGATGGGGATTGTGGTAAATGCAGTATAGTTATATATATTCAAGGATAGTGATTAACAATGAAGCAAAAATTTAAGGAATGATGCTGCAAAAGGTAATGGTTCTGAAAAAGTTATTGTTGATATTACATTAAGCTTTACCCAGTCTGATAACACAGCCTTTGGGTAGAGGCAACTGGGATCTGTATGAATTCTCAAGAAATGCAAATGAATTATACAGAGCTCCCACTTGTTCTAAGTAACTGTACTAAGAAGTTCACGTAAACTGTGTACTTGCTGTTATCAAACAAGAAACCACTTTGATATGCAAGATAAACAACCTCTTCTGTTTAGAATCATCATTCTCTAGCACTGCTGAATAGATAGATTGAAGACTTCCAACAGAAAAAAAGGATTGTTGGCAGCAAAGTACTCAAATCAATATGCAACATATGCTAATTGAACTAGTGTTCTAAATGACCTGAGTTGGCAGACAGCAAAGGCTATAATTGCTCATTTTTAACTTTTGGCTAGTACATATTGACCAGGTTTCCCAACTGTGGAGGAGTACACTGAGGGTATAGGCTTGATAGATTTGCAATATCCTCTCTGTCAAATTGCTATTGTTCCATATTTTTGTACTCTGCTTGGACATGACAGTTGACATTTTTTTGTAATGCATTTGTTGATTTCAGCATCAAGTCATCATAAATTTGGTGATAATGGAGCCGAGGTAATGAAGCTATCAACAACATCCCATGTTACATTGTTAATGCTGATAGATAACAATATGACAATTTCCTGGGCCATGATATTTAACTTGCTGATGCTGATGGTAAAATTAATCCCCTTAAATGCATGACTGAATTTGTGTATTTGCCCCAACGGGTTTCTCAGGATGAAATGCTGATGCAACATTGTCTTTTTATATCATGGTCAAAAATCACACAACACCAGGTTATAGTCCAATGGGTTTATTTGAAAATACTAACTTTGACTGCTGCCAGAAATGCACGCTGCATTTCTTATCCCATCTAACCAATTGTACCATAACTTCTATTTGATCTCTTAAGTACCTTGGGATGTTTTATTACATTAAATATGCAATTTAAATATGAATTGCTATTATGAATTCTATCCCTTCAGAACTAAGGCCCAATGTTAGTTTCCTTTTGTTATTGCCATAGTGACCATGATGTTGTGATTTGTGCATTTGCAATCTCATCACATTTTGTTACTCCACCCTCATTTAGTTTTTTTAATTTCAAAATAATATTATATCATAGATTATTATTCCATTTTATTAAGTAAAAAAAGTTGAATGCATTTTTAATATTTTGAAAATGTTGCAAATTAAATTTTGTTTTAGTTTGTTTCAGCCTTGCTCAAGGTGGATGCAATGATTACAAAATATAAAGAATATAAAGAAATATCATCCCTTCTGTTTTAAGGCTTCTTTGACCAAATCTTTCATTGCTATGTAAAATTTGGCCGTGATATTGCAAAAATAATTATGGCATAACCATTAGAGCTTTTATTATTACTCTTTCTCCAAAACTGAAGCGACTATTGGATGCTACACCTCCATAGCTAAATGTGGAAATCTTGAATTTACCTTTGGTGATTCTATGTTTCTCCAGAGAGTGCACTGTTGCAGACTCACAGATTGTGAAATCACTGAACTGATGAAAACTTATTCAAGTTGGCTATTAGTCTCACTGTGCAAAACACTGGGAAAAAAAGTGAACTTTGATGAATGAGGTGATCTAAACCTTTAAACAATGTACTAGTTTCAGAATGACCCTGAAAAGAAATTAGTTTTATATTCATGAAATTCTATTTCTCTTCTACATAATAAAATTCCATTTTTTAACATTTGCTATAATATTTCAGTTTCTATTTCACATACAGTACAACCTCAATTATCCAAACTAGGGCTCAAGGTCCCCTAAAAACTGTATTAGGCAACTCAGCATTAAGTTATTAGTTAAACGGCACTAAGGTGTGCATTGCATAAGTGAGGCATGTTCGATAACCAGCACTCAAATTACCATTTGTTATTGATCAGATCAGTTATCCCAAAAAAATACTCCCCGCCTGTCTTGCTCGGATAAACTAGGTTGTCTTGTACATGTATGTCTAAATTAATTATTTGGCTTTTATTGTTAAATTATGATTGAAATATTACTTTCTGTGAGAATACTTCAATGTATTACCATGGCTGCTTATCATGCTTGATAACATCACAGTTAAAAATCACACAACACCAGGTTATAGTCCAACAGGTTTAATTGGAAGCACACTAGCTTTCGGAGCGACGCTTCTTCATCAGGTGACATCACCTGATGAAGGAGAGTCGCTCCAAAAGCTAGTGTGCTTCCAATTAAACCTGTTGGACTATAACCTGATGTTGTGTGATTTTTAACGTTGTACACCCCAGTCCAACACCGGCATCTCCAAATCATGATAACATCACTGTTGCTTGATGCCTTGAGATCCCCTTAACTTGGTGCCAGACTCAGACTGGCAATAGTAACAAGGAAATCCACACCCTGGGGATCACTGTAGCTGTGTCAACAACTTTATTTGAGTTTAGTGGCAAATGCCATCAGTTTGCTACTGACTGGAAAATTCAGGCTCTCCTCTTTTGGCTGAACAATCAATTCTTTTTACAACTTAATGAAGTGCTTTACTAAAATTGAACATAAATTTAGGGTATTATTGAAAACATTTCATCTTTTCACTGATTATCTGGACCTTTGTCATTATTGTAACAACAATGTCATTACAACTCGAGATGAACCATATTAGTTAAGCGTTATTCTGAGTGCGTTTGTGTCCAATTAAACAAGATGAAAAGGAAATACAACATTTTACAGAATTAATTAATATTTGTGTTAGTCTTCAGTCACTTGTTTTACATATCTTTTGCAGACATCTGTCTCTAGAGTAGATTATTCTTGGTTCTGTTTATCAGCTTACAGAGCACAAATATATTCCTCACTGATCTATAATTACAGATCTCTGTGCATTGACAGCTTATGAAACATATAGCATAGCACAATTAATTGATGCCATTTTACCGAATTTTACAATAGGATACCGTCAGATTTGTAAACATGCCATAAACATATGTATAACAGATTCTGAGCTAAAATACACTTTATTTATGCCAAGTTTCAATTTGATGATTTTGCAAGTGACAAACCTATATATGAGTTATCCATAACCAAATAATCATTCATGGAGGTAGGAAAGTAAAACATATTGTGATATTCTATGCACAACAAATTGTTTGTATATTGAGGAAGTATATCAGCTGTGATCAATGTAGACTATGACATATTGCAAGGATATCTGTATCCTAATGTGTATATTCCCAAGTGTACTGAAAATGTTTTGAAATTACACTCCTAAATGTCATTGTTGGAACAGAACAAAAAACTGGGAGGGAGACCATTTAATTACATGGGTTATTTTGCAGATTGTGTGTTCTTAAGGGGTACATCAGTCCAGCCAAGAGTCACCATTGAAAGTGCAAATTCATAAAACTACAACTGTTGAAAATCTGCAATGGAAATAGAAAAACCTGAAAATGTTCAGATTTCTGGAGGCATTAGAAACATTAGTCTCTTGGGTGTTTTTTGTTTCTTTTTGTTGTTGGAGCATTATTGTAGGTGTGTCCTATGCTAATTAACACTAAGCTTTAAATAAGGTGTCAAACAAATTCAAGATTTCATTAAGCTTTATCTTTAACCATTTCTAATGGAAGTTGCCTTACTAAGGCATATAATATCATAATCATGTGTCTGATAGCATATCATTGAAACTTATCCAATGAAAACAACGATCCATAATAAATTTACAAAATGCCATTCAATCACCAGATATACCATATTTAGAGTCTGCCTTTGTTTTTGTCATTCCAGTCTTTTTGTCCATTAACATCATTTAATTGACCATTTTTCAATGTGGGTTCAGGGATCCTACATGCATATGGATTCTATGTCTGTCTGTGTCCTCTGTTTGAGGTTTGTCACTGTTGTAATGTCCTGTAAAATTGAACATCTCCAATAGGCTTCAGCTGCAGGGCAAGTGGCAAAGACAGACAGCAGTCACGATTGACACTGCCCCACTTTGACAATTATAGCAGATAGCTGATCAGAGGGGACAGGAGTTGATCAATGCAGGAAATTATCATTCAAATTGAAGATACAGCACTAGACCCACCTGCATCTGATCCATTATCCTTCTATTTTTTAACAACATTTCAAATATGAATCCATAAGCTGGGCAGCAATATCCACCAGATTGCTTTCAAGTTTGCTAAAAGAAAGATGAAAATCTCAGTTCCTGACCCCAGATCCTCCTTAACAAGCTGCTTAAAGACCTTAATAGCCAAATAATTGGCAGCCTGCAGATCACCAGTTCCCTCCTGCACCTTGGTTGGCCCTTTGAACATTTGAAACGGTCTTGAAATATTGAGATCCCAAGAAGACCTCCAGGAGCCTTTTGGCAGTTGAAGGTTCTGGCCGATATTGCTAAGCAGAAGTCATGGGAGTCAGCTAGTTAGCTCAGTTGACTAGTTGGTTTGAATGTAATGCAGAACTATGCCAAAAGTGTGGATTAAATTCCCATAACAACTGTGACAGTTGATGAAGAGCTACTTCTTTGCCTTGCTCAGTACTTGTTATCGAGGGATGTCACAAAAATATTTGCCCTTCTATAAAAGGGAGAGATGCTTGATCTTACATTAGCAGCAATTAAGAGTTCATAAGCTAAAAGATACTATTTAGACTGAATATTTCCAGAATTTTGCTTTTATTTTCAATATCTCACATTTGCAGTGTATTGGTTTTGACAAAATCAATATATTTGTGTGTTTACTACAGGAGTGTGATGTATATAGTGCATATACAGTGCATATACTGCGTCTGTTTCTGATTTTCATCACAATGTCGCATTAGAACTTTCTGTCTTACAGTGGGGCCTGAATGGTATGGTAATGAAGATTATCAGGTCCCAGGTCTGATTCATCTCCTTATAATTGCCATATTTTGTTCTGAAGTCAAAGAAATGGACAGATAAATAACAGGACAGAAACTAATTTTTATTTTCCATTTTTGTAAGTCAAACAAAAACTTAATTGTGTAGTTTCAAGCCATTTATTTAACTGCATGTAGTGCATGTCTTCACTGAGAACTGAAAACATCGAAGTATAAATTAAATTTTTAAAACTGCACTTACTCTAAGATTGAAACCCTAACAGAAATGCCTGGAAATGCTCACAATGTTTGGCATGTTTGTCAGCCAAAGGCTGTATTTTCATGCTTTTTCCGAACATCACAGAATTTCTTCCTGACCTTTTTACTGGTGTGAGTATAGTGCTTCACCTGGATGTTGATCTTTGAAGCTTGTTTTCCTGCATCTTGATTGAGAGATATGAACTGAATCTATTTATTGCTGCCCTCCTGTCAAGTTCATATACTGCTGCTGCCTCTGCCTGGACAATTTTCTATCTGGTTACAGAACTTCAAGTCCATGTATCTGTACAGTTGAAAAGTTTGTTTTTGAGGGAATCAAGAATTTCAATTCCTTTGTGAAACTCAGCTCCTTTTTGGAAATTTAATTGTAGGCTGTATGGTGATATGTAAAAAGCTTTACTATTTTTATCCACTTTTTACATCAGATGACCAATGAAGTCATCATTTTTTTGCTTTGTGTTCGGCACAAGCTAAAATAAAATAGCTTTACATTCTGTTTGATAATTCCTTACTCTAGTCATGCATAGACTATGAAGATAGAGGATTCAATACAATGCTAGTTCAGTCTCTTAAAATGCACACTCCCTCAAGGACATGAAAGCTGTCTTAAACCCACTTTGAATTCTAACACTTTCTGAGCCCCCTGTTTATATTTGCACTTATCCCTTAAATATTTTATTGTTTTTCCTAAAGCTTTTTAAATTCCTTGATAAATCATTCTTACCGTGATCTAAGATCCATAGGATTATGTCAGGATTAGTGAATTTAAAACTAAAAATCCAACTTTTCCAATATTAAAAACTATTCCACACTCTTTGTATTTCAAACCTACTTCACTTGGGAGGCTGATGACTACTTCTCACATTCCTCTTATTCTGATTCTCATTCTTGGATGTTTAAACCATTAATCAACAATAACTTGAGCCTTAGGCAAATGTGGCTCTACCGTACTGTTTACTTTTCTCAAAAATCAATTGTCAGTTTCTGCAGGGAAGTTCTATTTCTGCAGGTGAATGAAAGAGACATAATTCGCCTTCTAACCTGGAGTGCAATCAGAAGAAATGTTAGGGGATACAAGCTGTGAGGCATTTACAAAAAAGAGCAGATGGGTTAAACGAGTGCATAACAAGGAAGCAGAGTGTAATGTGGAGAAATGTTTTCATTTTAACTGTGAGAATATTGGAAAAAAACTTTTTTTAAAAAATCATGAACGCTATGAATGTTGAGAACGAGAGAGACACCTGGCTGTACTCTCGTAAGGATACAGAAAGATAGCATGCAGGTGAGGGAAACAAATGTCACATTAGATTTTGATTTTAAGTGTATTGGAGTACAAGAATAAAGAAGCCTTTCTGCAATTCTACAGGGTTTTGGTGAAAGTCCATTGAAATATTGTGTTCAACTTATACTCCACAAGCACCTGATGAAGGAGCAGCACTCTGAAAGCTAGTGCTTCTAAATAAACCTGTTGGATTCCAACCTGGTGTTTTGTGATTTGTAGCTGTGTTCAACTTTGGTCTCTACATTTAAGAAGGAATATATTTGTACTGGAGGCAATGCATGGAAGTTCATTAATTTGGTCCCTGGATTAAGAATGGTGTCCAATGATGAGAAACTGAGTAAATTAGACCTATATTCTTGAAAGTTGAGAAAAATGAGAGGTCAACTCAATGAAAATGCAAGATTCTAAAGAGACCTTGAGGATTAGATGCTGAGGAATCAAGAGCAAGGAGACACAGTCTAAAGGAAGTGATTGATTCCTCCAGTTTGAGAGAAGGAGAAATGTACTCAATCTAAGGGCTCTCAATGTTTGGAATTCACTGCCCCACATGATTATGGATGTCCTATTGCTGAACATTTGTAAGGCTGCGATAAAATTTTAGTCCTCAGGAAGTTGAGGGATATGGAAGAAAAAGCCAGGCAAGTGGATTTGAAGGTGAAGGTCAGCCAGAATTATATTGAATGGTAGAGCAGATTAGATGAGGGCTAACATCTACTTTTGCTCCTCTTTCAGATTATACTTGGAACATGTTCTTAAATATAAGGATTCAAAAATGAACTGCCTCTGTCTCTGAAAATCAGGGATTGGAATTGTTTTCACAATTGTACTAAAAGGATATTTCATGTACCAGCACTCTAACTATTCATTTTTGTCAAGACTTAACATATCTACCTGACAATGAAGTCTGAAGGAATAGGTGTAACAATTGGGAAATTGTGAAGTTGTTCTGATTACTTCAGAAAAAAATGTAGGGAATGTCCTTAAGCAAGTGACTACCACTGGTAGTGACTATCAAAGATACACCAAACCTCACTATATTTGTCTCTAAGCATTTCCAATGTAACACGGGAGACATAAAGAGTATAAGCCAAGTTGTTCAGAGACCTTGATTCAAAAGGATCAATGCCGTCATCATTTCTTCCAGTAAATAATAATAGTTGGATGATAAGGCCACCAAATTCTAAGGGCATACATGTCAATATGGAAGAATAACAAAAGCTAAGTAACAGTGCTATATACAAACACAGGCCCAAATATGAACATAATATAAAAATAAACAGTCAAGCTGAAAAGCAGCTGGATGTAAGCTCGCAACAAATGGAATTTCAGGTTTGAATAACATTCAAATATTTATTGTACGAAGAAAACACAGTAGAACAATTTGCAGCAGGTGGAAATTGAAGCATTTCTGAACAGGTTTGAGAGGGTTGATAGAACGAGACTTTATTTCAGTAGTATGTGTAGAGACATGGTGTTCAGGCTCCTGCCAGCACAAGGATTGAATCCGCACTGTTAGCATTAATCTACATCTCACTCCAGTCATCTTTCCACCTCAGTTAACCAATCCCTGGCATTATCATCAATTATTACAAACTCCATTTTTTACTATGCTAGAAGGCCTCTCTGAAGAAACCATCAATCTTGAGTCAGAGCAGGAAATGGACAGAATGAAGGTACAATTTTTCAAAAGCTGTGCAGTCAAGGAAAGTATATATTTGAGAGATCTGTTTAAACAATATTCATTTGTGTTTTGCACAGTAAAGGAGCCCAAATTATCTTTTGATGAGTTTATCTTCTGAACTTTCTTGATAACTGTCACTATCCATCTTTTGATAGGTTGGGGCTAATTGTTTGTTCACATGTGTATTGTGAATGATAACCTTGCTATTTTCTAGAGTGCTCACTTTAATGTTGATGGATTGAATACATTAGTTAACCGGCTCTAACAGATGACCTTGTTTAAAAGATTCCTCTGTTGATGGAATATATGCGCTATCTAGCTACAGAATAGGGACCCACTATTTTCCTGGGTGAGCCAGCTATATCAGCTTCTGCCATAGTTGGCTGAACCTGTCCACTATCTGCAAGTCTACTAACTGTGCAGCTATGCTGAATGTACCACACATGGTTTCACCCTATAGACTGTGTCCTCACCTATCCTCATGTGCAAGGCATTCAGAGATTTTCCATGGAAAGAGACCACTGGGAAGCAATGTAGGTCAGGAATCTCTCCTTCAATGATTTCTGAATCACATCACGAATGTGACAAGCAATCCAAGAGGACATATTGTATATTAGAGCCCAAAGCATTTCGAGCAAGTTTCTCAGACAAGACTTTCCAGACTGTAGTGACAGATTGAGAGAGAGGGGCAGGTAGGTGCATGAAAAGCAGCAAAATAGTGAGATCCATGCCAAAGGACGATCCCATTGCCAGTGAAGATGGAACCCAGGCAGGCAGCCAAGTTAAATAGTTATCAATTCACTTGCAATAAATTCCTTGAGCTTGCTGGTATTTAGCTTCTGGGAGACCACTTCCATGAAGCAATTTGCAAGGCTTCTGGAAAATAAGGATTTATGGCCCAAAAAGGTTATTGAGCGCAGTGAAGGTACCTCCTATAGCCACAAATGGTGATCTCCATGAACCTGCCTGTTTGGCCTCTTACTTTGTATTATCTACCTCAAATATCTCTCCTGCCTCAGCAGTTCTTTTCTCTCTTGGTGAGCTGCTGAAGCTCTGGAGCAACAGTTCCTCTGACTTAAAGCAACAGCATCAGCAGCCCAATCCTTAATTGAGCTGAGGGTTTGGAGACTGCCAATTATCAGAGCATTACCAATCAAGTTGCTGAGCTGATCCTGTTACTGACAAATGTAGATATACTGATAAATGTTGAGATCCACATTTTGTCAGGATGATGAGGAGTCCATGATAAATTCCAGCCCTTTTGTGTTTTCAGTTAATTTTATTAGAAATTCTACCATATATGTCAGTGGGTTTAGAATGCGAAATGTAGATGTCCATTAGTGACTACAAAGTTTCAGCAGATAATTCTGCTCAATCAAAAATCTTTTTTTCATGAACAGATGCTGTGATCTTAGATTCCTTCATTCAGAATCACAACATCATACAGATAGCAACCATCATTTACATCTTTTCACCTGCGTGTGGTACATTGTCATCTTAAATAAATAACTGGTGGTGCTGTAGTGGTAATGGCTTTAGACTGGTCATTTAGAACCACAGATTAATGTTCTGGTGAGATGTGTTTGAATATATCCATAAAAGGTTGTGACAGTTTCATTTAAGAAAATTTGGAATTAAAAATTAGCCAAATGACAATCATGTAATTACTGTTAATTGACGTCAAAACTCTTTTGGTTTGCTCATGATTTTGAGGAAATGAAATCGGTCAAACTGACTTACATGTGACTCCAGGCCCACCGAAATGTGCTTAACTACTCAGCTTTATCAAAGTGCTACAAAGTTCAAAGAATGAAACAAGCTGGATGATAAACCTAGCATCAAATATCTTGCTATAACAAGATGTCAGAACATTACAATTCTGTCAGTAAATGTGGGGATGGTGCACACTGTAAATAAATATGAGGTGAAGAATCAAACCAGTTAAAGGCAACATTCAGATGATAAAACATTCCATATCATTAATCTGTCACTCTGTATCACCAGTATATGGCAGTTCCAGAATCTGTTGCAATCATCAATGTTACCTGTCCTAAAAACAGGCTAACAAATTAAAGTTAAAATCAACATGGATATTAGTGCCAAAATATTTTTTACTAGGTGTCTTGAAAGACAAGTACATCAGCAAATGGCATTCCACAGTACAGATTAGAGTGGTGCTGGAAAAGCACAGTAGGTCAGGCAGCATCCGAGGAGCAGGAAAATCGACATTTCATCAGGAATGAGGTTGGGACCTCAGAGGTGGAGAGATAAATGGGAGGGGGTGGGGCTGTGGGGGTGGGGGGGGGGAGGTAGGTAGCTGAGAATGCAATAGTAGATGGAGGTGGGGGTAAAGGTGATAGGTCAAAGAGGAAGGTGGAGCGGATAGGTGGGAGGGAAGATTGACAGGTGGGACAGGTCATGAGGATGTTGCTAAGCTGGAAGGTTGGAACTGGGGTAAAATGGGGGGAGGAAAAATGAGGAAACTGGTGCAGTCCACATTGATGCCATGGGGTTGGAGGATCCCGAGGCACAAGATGAGGCATTCTTCCTCCAGGCTTTGGGTGGAAAGGGAGTGGGTTGTGGAGAGGGTCCAGGATCTGCATGTCCTCGGCAGAGTGGGAGGGGGAATTGAAATATTCGGCCATGGGGCGGTGGGCTTGATTGGTGTGGGTGTCCCAGAGATGTAGAGGAGACCACATTGGGAGCAACGGATACAATAAATTACATTGGTGGAAGTGCAGGTGAAACATTGATAGATGTAGAAGACTTCTTTGGGCCTTGGATGGAGGTGATGGGGGTGGTGTGGATGCAGGTTTTGCGGGGAAGGTGCCGGGAGGGGAGGGTGGGTTGTTGGGGGGCATGGACTTGACTAGGTAGTTGCGGAGTGAGCGGTCTTTGTGGAAAGTGCATAGGGGTGGGGAGGGAAATATATCCCTGGTGGTGGTGTCCATTTGTAGGTGGTGGAAATGGCAGCGAATGGTGCAATGTATACTGAGTTTGGTTGGGTAGAAGGTGAGGACTGGAGAGTTCTATCCTTGTTGCAGTTGGAGGGGTGCGGTTCGAGGGTAGAAGTGCAGGATGAGCTTGAGATGCATTAGAGGGCATCTTCAATCTTGTGGGAGGGGAAATTGCAGTCTTTAAAGAAGGAGGCCATCTGGTGTGTTCTGTGGTGGAACTGGTCCTCCTGGTAGCAGGTGCGGCAAAGGCAGAGGAATTGGGAATATGGGATGGCATTTTTGCAGGAGGTAGGGTGGGAAGAGATGTAATCCAGGTGGCTGTGGGAGTTGGTGGTTTTGTCATAAATGTCAGTGTTGAGTTGGTCATAGTTGATGGAGATGGCGAGGTCTAGGAACAGGAGGGAGGTTCAGAGATGGTCTAGGTGAATTTAAAGTTGGGGTGGAATGTATTGGGAAGTTGATGAACTGTTCAACCTCCTCACGGGTGCACGAGGTAGTGCCGATGCAGTCATCGATATAGCCGACGAAAAGGTGGGGAGTGGTGCCGGCATAACTCTGGAAGATGGACTGTTCTATGTAGCCGACAAAGAAACTGGCATAGCTGAGGTCCATGCAGGTGCCCATGGCTACTCCTTTCAGCTGGTGGAAGTGGGAGGATTTGAAGGAGAAATTGTTGAGGGTGAGGACCAGCTCAGCCAAATGAATAAAAGCGTCAGTGGAAGGGTACTGGTGGGGACGTCAGGAGAAGAAGAAAGAGAGGCCATGGTCATTGCGGATGGAGGTGTGGAGGGACTGGTTGTCCACGGTGAAGATGAGGCATTAGGGGACTGGGAAATGGAGGTCTTGGAGGAGGTGGAGGGCATGGATGGTGTCCCAAATATATGTAGGGATTTTCAGGACCAGGGCGATAGGACAGTATCGAGGTAAATGGAGATGAATTCAGTGGGGCAGGAGCAGGCTGAGATGATGGGTCGGTCATGGTACTCAAGCTTGTGGATCTTGGGTCAGAGGTGGAACTGGGTGGTGCGGGGTTCCTGAACTATGTGGTTAGAAGCTATGGGTGGGAGATTGCCTGAGGTGATGAGGCTGTGTACAGTCTGGGAGATGATGGTTTGGTGATGGAGGGTGAGGTCATGGTCGAGGGTGTGGTAGGAGGACGTGTCTTTGAGTAGCTGCCTGGCTTTGGTGATGTGGTGGTCTTACCTTCATCCCCCTCCATCCACACATCAACGAATTCAATACATGTTGTGGCGTTGAACACTTTTTCCATCGCTTCCGCCTCTCAGCTTACTTTTTTCATCAAGACTCCCGCCTCCCTCCGAGGACCCTTCACCTGTTTCCAACACACCTCATTCACCTATTACCTGCCCTCGACCTCTTTATTTCCAACTCCCGCCGAGACATTGACCACCTCAACCTGTTCACCCCCTCCCCCACTCCAACCTCTCAACCTCACAATGTGCAGCCTCCACTCCCTCTGCTGTTATCCCAACCTCAACATCAAACCAGTGGACAAATGGGGTGCAGTGGTAGTTTCACGCACTGACCTCTACATCACCAAAACCAGCCACCAACTCGAAAACACCTCCTCCTACCGCCCCTTCAATCATGACCTCAACCCCCCCCACCCGCCCACCCCCCATCACCAAACCATCATCTCCCAGACCATACACAACCTCATCACCTCAGGGGATTTCCCACCCACAGCTTCCAACCTCATAGTTCAGGAACCCGCACCACCTGGTTCTACCTCCTACCCAAGATCCACAAGCCTGACTACCCCGGCTGACTATCATCTCAGCCTGCTCCTGCCCCACTGAATTTGTCACTCCAACCCCATGGCATCAATGTGGACTTTACCAGTTTCCTCTTTTCCCCTCCCCCCACTTTATCCCAGTTCCAACCTTCCAGCTCAGCACTGTCCTCATGACCTGTCCAACCTGTCAATCTTCCTTCCCACCTATCCACTCCATCCTCCTCTCTGATCTATCATCTTTACCCCCACATCCATCAACCTATTCCACTCTCAGCTATCTTCCCCCCTCCAGCCCCATCCCCTTCCCATTTATCTCTCCAACCCCTGAGTCTCCCACCTCATTCCTGATGAAGGGCTTTTGCCCAAAACATTGATTTTCCTGCTTCTCGCATGCTGCCTGACCTGCTGTGCTTTTTCAGCACCACTTTAATCTTGACTCTAATTTCCAGCATCTGCAGTACCCACTTCTGCCTAGTTGATTCTACAGTACAGCCTACATAAGAGTTTTATTTGTATAATCACACATGATCCATTTACACCATGAGACGGTCTCTGTTAGCCATTTAAGGGAACACAAGTTCTATTATCAAAAATATTGTGTCAAGACATCACAACCATGCCACACCAGCGACACATGGGTAAACAACAAGAAGGCTAACATGTGAATCAGCGTGCTGGTTAGGAGTGAATTATCATATTCACAGATTGATATAATCATGAGATGCTCCAACGGTGGGTTTGACACATTTGGCACGAGTCTTTGGAAGTGCATGATGATACATCCACTCTTTAGATGAAAATAGCAATAGTCCTCATCATAGCGCATAGGGATGAGGATGTCTTTATAACAGATCACTTCTCTAAATTTCCCATTGTTTAATAACTTAACAACACAATGTCTACAAAAGATGTGAAAGCAATAAGCATTATTTTTCCATTTATTCTGCATGCTAGAACAGTGCTTGACATCAAACTGCAATAATCCAACAAATTATCTCAAGACATGACTACTTAGTGAGAAGTGACATATATCATAGACATCTTACTATCAATGCACAAAACCACATAACATGCATTCAGCTGTGTTCAGCTGACTGCAGAACCAATGATTATTAAGTTTTGAGCCACAAAGTAAGATTTTCCCATTATATTTTTACATTTTTCTGTAATACCAGTGGGGAAAGGATTACCCAGTACAACTTTTGCTTGGAAAACAAGTGCAGATGACCTTGTTCAACATCCAATTGCCTAACCATTCTAAGATAATCCTTTACTGAGGAGAATTCAGGAGATAAATAATGAGTGAGCAAGTAGTGAAACACTAAAACTACACATTGGGCAAACATTGTCTGTTTACAAATTCTGACTATCTGTTTGTGTAATTATTACGTTTCCTGCATGTTCCTGTTTAGAACCACATATATCTGTTTGGGATCCTTACATCTTTGGGAGAAGATGGAAGTTGTATTGTGTCTCACTGTCAGTATGTAAGAATATCATTAAATGATAAGGTCATGACCTTGCCATTCTATCATAGCATCATGATCTGACGGTTTAAAGATCTTATTCTCTATCTTACCTCTGACCACTTGAATTATGACAATCACTGGAAATATGGTCATCTGTTTAAAGTAACAGATTAATATTGTCCTAGAATCTTGTCTGCCTGAGGAATGCAGTGCTTGCATATAATAGTTAGTTGTAACAAATCTTTTAGATGCTTCAATACAATGGTATCCTTGCTTATTTGATGTTTATTAAGTTATGGGAGATAATGAGTTTTGCCACATAGAGTCATAGAGATATATAGCATGGGAACAGACTCTTTGGTCCAACTCATCCATGCTGACCAGGTATCCTAGATTAATTTAGCTCCATTTACCAGCATTTGGCGCATATCCCTCTAAACCCTTCCTATTCATATACCCATCCAATGCCTTTTAAATGTTGCAATTGTATCAGCCTCCACCACTTCCTCTGGCAATTCATTCCATACACGTACCACCCTCTGCATGAAAACATTGCCCCTTAGATCACTTTTAAGTCTTTCCCCTCTCACCTTAAACCTATAGCCTCTAGTTTTGGAGTCCCCCACTTCAGGGAAAATATCTTGTCTGTTTACAAATCCATGCCCCTCATTATTTTGTAAACACCTTTAAAGGTCACCCCTCAGCCTCCGACGGTCTGGAAAAAAATAGTCTATTCAGCCTCTTCCCTTCAGCTCATCATGTAAGATATCCTGTTAGAGGCAAACTCACATCACATCTACATTATTCAAGCCCACTATGTTTAATTAGAGAGATCTGGCTGCCTTTCAACCATTGTCCCTTTTACCTGCTCAGTAAGGCAGTGTGGCAAGTTACACAGACCATTTTAACTGACTATCCATCAAATCTCCATGGAACAGTCAAATCTAAAATTGGTTTTCACCAAAGTTTTCTCTTTGGTGTGAAATATTATTTGTTGGCAATTTTTGATATAAGAACAGTAGGAGTATAAGGCAAGAATCCCTTTGTAATTATGCAATGGCATAAAGGTACCCACCCAAGCAGATCATGGAGTTTGAATTGAGAAAGTTCTTATATTAATTGTTTAATGATGGCCATTAAGCTATCATTTTTTTTAAGAAAAAACATTCTGTCCCATTGGCAGCAGCAGTAGTGACACAATGGTATATACTTAGGAGAGAGTTGCACTGGGAGTCCTCAACATTGAGGACAAAAAGTGGGCAAGGAAGCTTCCTGCTCATTGGCATTCCAAGTCCAACCATCATCAGCTGCTTCATAAATGATCTTCCCACCATCATAAAGTCAGAAGCAGGGATGTTTGGTGACGATTGCACAATATTCAGCACCATTTGTGACTTGGCAAAAACTTAAGCAGTCCATGTCCAATTGTAACAAGACCTGGACAATATCCATGCTTGGGGTGACAAATGGCAAGTAATATTCATGCCATACACAATGATGATCTCCAACAGAAAAAAAAATCTTACCTTTACCTTTTGGTATTCACAGAGGTAGGAGTGGTAGTCAAGGATTTGACCCAGTGACAGTGAACAGATGGCAATTTCCAATTCAGCACATTGAGTGGCTTGGAAGGGAGCTTGGAGTTAGTGGTGTTCTTATGCATCTACTGCTCCTGTCCTCCTAGCCAGTAGATGGTAGTGATATAATTAAACCAATCACCAATATACATTGATGGGGAAACCCAGCAAATCTGGCAGCATCTGTGGAGAGAAAATATCATTTTTTGAACCTGGCGACTCTTCATCAGAATTGTGAAGAGTCACCAGACTTGAAATGTTAATTCTGCTTTATCCCCAGGGCTGCTGGCAGGCCTGCTGAGTTTCACCTGCAATTTATATAGAGGGCACTGGTCCTGCGTTTAGAAGGTACTGTCTTTGGTGATTTTTTTTCTGTGCATCTTAAATGGTACACCACTGCTAGTGCTGAACATCAGCGGTGGGGGTAACAAATGTATTTTTTTAGATAGTCTCAGTCTTCTTGGATGGTGTTGAAGTTGTACTTATCCAGATAAGTGAGGTATATTCCATCATATCTATGTGACTTGTGGATGGTGGATGGACTCCAGGCTGTCACAAAGTGAGTTACTCGTCAAAGGATTTCTAACATTTGAACTGCTCCTACTGCGACAGTATTCTCATGGCCAGTCCACATCTTTTTGTTCATTGTTAACTCCCAGGATGTTGATAGTGGGAGATATGTTGATGGTAAATCCATTGAAAAAGGACGTGTCGATGGTTGAATTGTGTTTTTGGAGATGTTCATTGCCTGGCACTTGTGTGGAGTCAATATTACTTATCAATCCAAACCTAAGTATTGTCCAGGACTTGCTGCGTTTAGATATTGACTGCTTCAGTATCCAAGAAATCACAAATGTTACTGTGCATTATCTCATCTTCAATGATTATCCCTATTTCTGACCTTTTGATGGAGGGACGATCTTTAATGAAGCAACTGCAGATGGTTGGGATGAGCACAGTATGACATGGAAATAAATCATCATTCCTTCACTGTCATTGGTTTAAAAACCTGGTGCTTCCTCCCTAACAGTATTATATGCCAAATGGACTGAAGTGGCTGAAGTGCTTAGTTCATTACCATTACCTTTTCAAGGGCAATTAGGAATGAGCAATATTTCTGACCATTTAGCAATGGCCACATTCACTGAATGAAGAAGAAGCCATCAATAGGAGGAAATTAATACATTGACTCTTGAAATTGCATTTTTATTAATGTCTTGTGCAATTCATGATTTCTCTCTCTCAGTGCACCCTATCATCTTAATCTATTCACTCAGCTCAGAAGACACAGTCATCAGTTATAGGCTGTCAAGGGACTCAGTCACATCTTTATAGTTAATGGCTATACTTCAGAAGGCTGCCTACAGCCTGTATAGGACAAGCCAAACAGAGAACAGCCAGGGAATTCCTAGAGGCATGGCACTCATCCACAGATTCAATCAATAAGCACATCGACCTGGACCCAATATACCGGCCACTGCAGCGGACAGTTGGAACTGACAACCGGAAGTGACAAATAAAAACCACTACAAATGCTGGAGGAAAGGTCACAGAAGCGCTTCACAGGAAGCTCCCAAGCACTGAGGATTTCACCTAGACAGGGGACGAAATGTCTGCAACACAAATTCCCAGATCTTCTCTAAATTTTGACAGCAATACCAGACATGTGTAAATACCATATCCATAAATATCACTGGTTAATGTTAAGTGACAAATCACACAACACTAGGTTACAGTCCGACAGGTGTATTTGGAAGCATTAGCTTTTGGAACACTGCTCCTTCCTCAGGTGGTTGTGGAGTATAAGATTGTAAGACACAAGATTTATAGCAAAGGTTTACAGTGTGATGTAACTGAAAGTATATATTTAAAAAGACCTGGATTGTTTGTTAAGTTTCTCATCTGTTAGACTGACCATGTTGGTATCAGTTCTTTCATATGTAAATTGCAAAACTGCTTTTTCAAAGTTATATTCTCAAGTGAACTTTAACAATTAGTGTCTGTCAGCCCAAATAACGTATTGAAGGTGTGAGCTCCCCTGTGTGAGACTGTCTGTGCCACAATTTTTGGAGTGATTCTAGTCCAAAAAAATGAATTTACAGAATCTTACATGGATTCATGCAGTTTTTGAGTGAAGTACAATGTAACTCTGCAAGTACACATTTACCCCGCGTGTGTGTGTGGGAGTGGGATTATTGTCAGTGAATGTGAGAGAGTGGCTGCATGTGTGTGAGTGTGAGTATAAATGGGTATAAGTCTGTGAGAGGATGTGTGTGTGTGTGTGTGTGTGTGTGTGTGTGTATACACCCCAGTCCAACACTGACATCTCCAAATCAGGTTAATATTAGTATGAGATCAATACATTAGCATTTTACAGAATGAATTCTCATTAAAAAAGCATACATTCTTCAGTTCATAACTTTGCTAAGCAGGCATCTTCATTTAATTTCTGAGAGAATTAGTAGGCATGAAAACACCTCCTTTCCTCAATACAACAGGTCGTCGTTTGCATTGTTATGACAGGTTATCAAATTGCTGTATAATAGTTTAAAATCACATGCTATACCTGAATTAGAATATCATGAAATCAGACATTTTTCATCATTTGAAGTATTGTACATAAGGTCAAGTTGTGACTAAGATATAAAGACCAAACCATCAACAGGATTGTATAGATATTATTGTTGAAAACATGCATAGAAATCATGGTTTACAAGAAAGGTTAGGGTTAATTAATTCAAATAGACCATGGCTCTGCCTGTGAGTATGCAGCAATGAACATTTCCATTTAATTGCACAGTTAATGCCTTTAAATGAGCTCATGCACAACTGCAGAGACCAAAGGGCAGTCCATTTAAACAGCTTGTACACTGCAAAAAAAAAGATTGTGTTTGTTGATTTGAAATCAGCATAATATAATCCCTGGAGAAAAATCAGTACGTGTGGCCTGAAAACAGAAGGTGGCCATAGAAAACAAAATGATTAGTCACTGCGCTCTTCTTCAGTAAAAGTAGTTTGCAACAGATGGTCCAATGATTTGCAAAAGTTTTCCATTTTCAGTTCTCATTGTGTTAATCACCCGGTTTTATTTTCATTGGTTTATCGATATCAATATTCTTCTATGTGTAATTTCATGTTTTCATTGGCACAAACTTTCTTAAACTTTGCAACTTAAAATAAACATTGTTAAACAATAATGTTAAAGCACTGTGTAAGTCCACACATACTTGTAACTGATTCAGCACAAGGAGCACTTGATTTACAGATAGATGTTTATTGAAACTTATTGATAAAGTCTTGGAAAGATGAGTAGCTCTTTTCAGCTCCATGAGTTCGGATCATCAGAGAAGTTTGGTATCTCTTAGCTAGATTACTAATGGAGTGCATATTATGTTCCCCATTGTTTGCACTGCAAAGTAAATCAAAAAGAAGTTCAATTATGAATGAGCTCACATTGAGCTCATGAACGAGTGGCATGGTGGCTCAGTGGTTAGCACTACTACCTCACAGCACCAGGGACCCAGGCGACTGTGTGGAGTTTGCACATTCTCCCTGTGTCTGCATGGGTTTCCTCCAGGTACTCTGGTGTCCTCCCACAGTCCAATGATGCGCCGGTTCAGTGAATTGGCCACGCTAAATTGCCCATAGTGTTCAGCATGTGTAGGTTAGGCGCATTAGTCAGCGGTAAATGTAATAGCGTAGAAGAATGGGTCTGAAGTGGGTTACTCTTCGGAGGATTGGTGTGGACTATAGGTATTCTATGAAAAAAAATGTTCAAAACATATTAATATGTTATTTAATTAACATCTTAATTAGTGCTTTGAACATCAAAAAGATTACAAGGTTCTTCTAAAGAAAATTGCGGAACAATGAATGACATAAATCTCAGCTGCCCAAAGGCTTGGCCAAAAAGGACTGATTTCAGGACCTTCGGAAATTGCCAGTCTGTCCTGTTCTTTGTGGCTTATCACCATGAGAATTGCTGATGGGGAGAAAACTTCCTATTCTTCCAAGGAGTTTGACTCGACAGTAAATTCCATAAGACTATCACAATGTATGTAAGAAGGAATGCACTCATTTGGAACAGAAATATCCCAAGTATAATAGATGTCAGGAGGAGAAAGTGAGGACTGCAGATGCTGGAAATCAGAGCTGAAAAATGTGTTGCTAGAAAAGCGCAGCAGATCAGGCAGCATCCAAGGAGCAGGAGAATCAACATTTCGGGCATAAGTCCTTCTTCAGGAATGAGGATGGTGTGCCAAGCAGGCTTAGATAAAAGGTAGGGAGGAGGGCTTGGGGGAGGGGCGTTGGGAATGCAATAGGTGGAAGGAGGTTAAGGTGAGGATGATGGGCCAAAGACAGGGTGGAGGCGGAGAGGTCGGGAAGAAGGTTGCAGGTCAAGAAGGCAGTGCTGAGTTCGAGGGTTGGGACTGAGAAAAGGTGGGGGGAGGGGAAATGAGGAAGCTGGAGAAATCTGCATTCATCCCTTGTGGTTGGAGGGTTCCTAGGCGGAAGATGAGGCACGTTTCCTCCAGTCGTCGTGTTGCCATCATCTGGCGAAGGAGGAGGCCAAGGACCTGCATGTCCTTGGCAGAGTGGGAGGGGGAGTTAAAGTGTTCAGCCACGGGGCGGTTGGGTTGGTTGATGCGGGTGTCCCACAGGTGTTCTCTGAAACGTTCTGCAAGTAGGCGGCCTGTCTCCCCAATGTAGAGGAGGCCACATCGGGTGCAGAAGATGCAGTAAATGATGTGTATGGAGGTGGAGGTGAATTTGTGATGGATATGGAAGGAACCCTTGGGGCCTTGGAGGTAAGTGAGGGGGGAGGTGTGGGCGCATGTTTTGCATTTCCTGCGATTGCAGGGGAAGGTGCCAGGAGTGGAGGTTGGGTTGGTGGCAGGTGTGGACCTGACGAAGGAGTCACGGATGGAGTGGTCTTTCTGGAACGCTGATAAGGAAGGGGAGGGAAATATATCCTTGGTGGTGGGGTCTGTTTGGAGGTGGTGGAAATGACGAAGGATGATACGATGTATCTGGAGGTTGGTGGGGTGGTAGGTGAGGACCAGTGGGGTTCTGTCCTGGCAGCAATTAGAGGGGCGCGGTTCAAGGGCGGAGGAGCGGGAAGTGGAGGAGATGCGGAGGAGAGCATCGTCAACCACGTCTGAGGGGAAATTGCAGTCTTTGAAGAAGGAGGCCATCTGAGTGGTTCGGTATTGGATTTGGTCCTTCTGGGAGCAGATGCGGTGAAGGAATTGGGAATATAGGATGGCGTTTTTACAGGGGGCAGGGTGGGAGGAGGTGTAATCTAGGTAGCTGTGGGAGTCGGTTGGTTTATAGTAAATGTCCGTGTTGAGTCGGTCGCCCGAGATAGAAATGGAGAGGTCTAGGAAGGGGAGGGAGGAGTCTGAGACGGTCCAGGTAAATTTGAGATGGGGGTGGAAGGTGTTAGTAAAGCGGATGAACTATTCAACCTCCTCATGGGAGCATGAGGTAGCACCGATACAGTCATCGATGTAGCGGAGGAAAAAGTGGGGGTTGGTGCCCGTGTAGCTGCGGAAGATGGAATGTTCCACATATCTGACGAAGAGGCAGGCATGGCTGGGGCCCATGCGGGTTCCCATGGCTAATCCTTTGGTTTGGAGGAAGTGGGATGATTGGAAAGAGAAGTTGTTCAGAGTGAGGACCAGTTCAGTCAGTCGAAGGAGGGTGTCAATGGAAGGGTACTGGTTGGGTCGGCGGGAAAGGAAGAAGCGGAGGGCTTTGAGGCCTTCGTGATGGGAGATGGAGGTTTATAGGGACTGGATGTCCATGGTGAAGATAAGGTGTTGCGGGCCGGGGAAGTGAAAATCATGGAGGAGGTGGAGAGCGTGGGTCATGTCCTGAACGTAGGTGGGGAGTTCTTGGACTAAGAGGGACAGGACCATGTCGCCCCTCCCCCATGTCCCTCCTCCCTACCTTTTATCTTAGCCTGCTTGGCACACCTTCCTCATTCCTGAAGAAGGGCTGATGCCCGAAACATCAATTCTCCTGCTCCTTGGATGCTGCCTGCCCTGCTGCACTTTTCCAGCAACACATTTTTCAGCTATAATAGATGTCACTTTGCATAATGATTGATACAATTGGCTGAAGGGCAACAGGAATGGAGATAGATCTCAAAACGAAAGATACAGTTGCTCAAAAGGCAGTAGATCAGCAAAAGTCATCCATTTTTCTGCAGCTGAGTGAGTTGTACAAAGGGGCTGTAGGAATCACATTGTAATGTGGATTGATCATCCATCAGTGGTTTATTGGGATGAACCCAATGAGGGAAATGAGGATGTAAGGCACTTGCAGACCTCTCACTGTCAAGAACAGAATCAATTTCTAGACTCCTCAAGCCAAAGACCTACCAAGCTTCCAAGTCCAAAATAAATGTTTTTTTTGGAAGAATAGAGAAACCTAGAGACCACCTGGATTTGAAATGTCACAGATTTTCTGACGGGGTGATGGAATCGTGTTAAATGTAATTAAAGACATTAATATGGTGGGTAAGGACCACGATCAGTGTGAGACCACAGCAGAATGAGACAAAGGCTGAATGAATATGCTGGCTTTATTGTTGGCAATAAATCGAGTGTTAAATATTTGTTTCAAGGTGGAAATTGTAAAGAAGGACTGAATGTGCTTTAATTGAGGCTTCCTGCATGAAGTAAACACGGTGGAGTAAAAGGTGAGTGGGAGAGGATACAATGCATGAACCTGCAGAGGCAAGCAGCAGAGTGATGTTAAAGAGCACAGCGTGATGTGAGGGCAAGGACAAAAGCTGATTGGTGTGTAGGACTGGTGAATATAAGCAAAGGTTAGGCCTTCAGTTTGTGTTTGGGTCCCCATTTTGTTTTTTCCCCTCACTTCCTAAATATAAGTGCTTAAATGTTAAATTGATACTGGTAACTCTTACCTTGTTAGTTTACAAAGACAAAATGTCATTACAGTACAGGGCAGGGAATCTCAAGAACATAATTTATAAATTAAATCAAATATGATAGTGCAGTAGGACGGGTCACTGCTGCAACATGTGGTAACTGCTGGATATCAATGTGATCCAGAGCGAACACATCAATAGTGGGTGTTTGCAGCTCAATGAAATTTGGATCCAAGTTGAGAAGTTGGAGCCTGAGCTGCAGAAATTGTGCCACGTCAGAGAAAGGGAATGCGACCTGGACACATTGCTCGATAGAACAGTCACATCCCTCCGACGGGGAAATTGAAAATCAGGCTGTGATCAGGGACAAGAGGATATGACTGTAGGTAAGGCAGATACGAAACCATAGGCAGTTAGATCTAAGGAGACTCATTCCCTGCAATTGTCCAACAGTTCTGCACTTCTGCTTAGTTGAACAGACAAGAGTGGGAACTGTAGGGTAGATGAGCGATTTGACCAAGGCACCTTGGTATATTGTGGGATGGAAATAGAAATGTAATTCTAGTTGGGGATTGTATAACTACAGGGAAGAAATACTCTTGCTTGCAGTCCTGAGTTGGAATCGCGAACACCATGTTGTCTCCACGTTGTCAAGGTTAAGGTCATCTCACCAGGTTTAGAGTAGAACCTGGAGAAGAAGGAAGGGATATAGCAGTCAGTGTCAATGTTAGTACCAACAATATTGGGAGGACTAGAAAGGGGGTTATGCTAAAATATGTTGAATAGTTAAGAGCTAAATTAGGAAGCAGAGCCTCCAAGATAATAATCTTTACATTACTACCTGAACCATGGACAAACTGGTATAAAGTAAATAAAGTCAGAGTTAAAAACACAACTGAGATTAGTGTAGGGGGATTGAATAGCTTTCGGTTTGTTGGATGGTCACATAGATAGAAGGGAGATATTCAGGTGGGATGGGCTTCAAATGAACTGTGCTAAGAACAGCATCCTAGCAAATCAAATAACAAGGGCTGAAGAGAGGACTTTAAACTGCTTGGGAGAGGAAAACTGTTGACTTACAAAGCACGAGGCAGAATTACAGGACAGTCATTTGGACACTGATACCCAGAATTGGACAGAAAGGGACCGAGTGCACAAACATAGAAATTCAGCAGTAAACAAGGTTATCATACTAGTTTGGCAGTGGGGTGGGAACCAGAGTTACATAACTGAGAGGGGGGTAATTGTAGATGGGGCAGTGACTGGATGTAATGAATTTATCGGGAAGGTTTTTGACAAAGGGATCGCTTAAAGTGTGTCTGCTTTAATGCAAGGAGTGTCAGAATTAAGAGTGATGAACTTAGACTATGGATCAGTACTTGGGACTATGATGTTATGGGTTTCACATGGGGTAGGAATAGTTGCTTGATTTAGGGTTTAGACTGTTTAAAAAGAACAAGGAGGGTGAAAATAGAGGAGGGTGTGTAGCATTGCTAATTAGAGGTCCATCACAGCTACAGAAATGAAAGTTGTTGAGAAAGGTTTGTTGACTGAGTCAGTATGGGTGGAAGTTTGGAACAGCAAGGGAACAGCCGCTGCATTAGGGTTTTCTATAGACCCCTAACAGCAATAGGAAGATTGAAGAATTCATAGGCTGGCAGATTTTGGAAAAAAATGTAGATGTAGCAGGGTTGTTGTTATGGGTGACTTCAACTTTCCCAATATTGATTGGAACTTCCTTAGTGCAGATGGTTTGGATGGAGCCATTTTTGTCAGGTATGTTCAGGATGTAGACAGGCCAATGAGGGGAGAGGTCACTTTGGATTTGGTGCTTGACAATGAGCCAGGACAGGTGTCAGATCTCATGGTGGGAGAACACTTTGGTGACAGTAACCACAACTGCCTCACATTTATCATAGCCTTGGAGTGGGAAAGGAGCAGTTACCGAGGGAAGATATTTAATTGGGAAAAGGAAACTATGACACTATCAGACAGGAGTTGGGAAATACAGACTGGGCTGAAAGTGTGTTGCTGGAAAAGCGCAGCAGGTCAGGCAGCATCCAAAGAGCAGGACAATCGACGTTTCGGGCATGAGCCCTTCTTCAGGAATGAAGAAGGTCTCATGCCCGAAACGTCCATTCTCCTGCTCTTTGGATGCTGCCTGACCTGCTGCGCTTTTCCAGCAACACATTTTTCAGCTCTGATCTCCAGTATCTGCAGTCCTCACTTTCTCTTCGAAAAGACAGACTGGGAGCAATTGTTCCACATGAAGGGCACAGCAGACATGTGGAGACAGTTTAAGAAGCAATTGTTGCGAGTGCTGCACAAATTTGTCCCTCTGAGATTGGTAAAAAAAGAGTACATTAAGGAGCCCTGGATGACTCGAACAGAGGAGCTTCTCATCAAAAGGAAGAAGGCAGCTTACATAAGGTGGAGGAAACAAGGATCTAACACAGCTGTAGAGGATTACAGGCTTATTATAAAGGAGCTCAGAAATGGACTGAGGAGAGCCAGGAGGCGGCACGAGAAAGGCTTGGCAGAAAGGATTAGGGAGGACCCAAAGGCATTTCACTCATATGCGAGGAATAAGAGAATGATCAGGGAGAAGGTAGAGCTGATCAGGGGTATTGGAGGGAGCTTGTGCGTGGAGTCTGAGCAGATAGGGGAAGGCCTAAATGAGTTTTATGCTTCAGTTATCACTCAGGAAAGGGACCTTGTTGTGAATGAGAACTTTGAGAAGTTTGGATACAGGATTGAACAGATCAAGGTTGATGAAATTGATGTACTGGAAATTTTGGCAAACATTAAGATTAATAAGGCCCCAGGGCCAGATCAGATTTATCCTGGGTTGCTCTGGGAAGTGAGAAAGTAGGTTGCTAAGCCGCTGAGTGAAGATCTTTGCTTCCTCACTTTCCTTGGGAGTGTACGGGACGATTGGACAGAGGCAAATATTGTTCTTCTTTTCAAGAAAAGCAATAATCAAATCCCTGGCAATTACAAACCAGTCAGTCTTACATCTATGGTCAGCAAGGTTTTGGAAAGAATTCTGAGGAATCGGATTTATGACTATTTGGCAAAGCGTAGCGTGATTAAAAGCAGTCAGCATGGCTTTGTGAGGGGCATGTCATGCCTCACAAATCTTGTTGAGTTCATTCAGGAGGTGACAGGACAGGCTGACGAAGGTTGAACAGTCGATGTGATGTATATGGACTTCAGCAAAGCATTTGATAAGGTTCCCCATGATAGGCTCATTCATAAACTCAGGAAGTATGGGATACAGGTAGATTTGGCTATTTGGATTCGGAATTGGTTGGCTGACAGAAGGCAGAGAGTGGTTGTAGATGGAAAGTGTTCTGCCTGGAGGTCTAGTGATTGGGGTCCCGCAGGGCTCTGTTCTTGGGCCTCTGCTCTTTGTAGTTGTTATAAATGACTTGGATGAGGAAGTTGAGGGATGGGTTAGTAAATTTGCAGATGACACAAAGATTGGAGGTGTTGTCAATAGGTGGTGATGTTGATAGTATGTAGGGCTATTGCAGGCTGCAATGTGACATAGACAGGATGCAGAGCTGGGCTGAGAAATGGCGGATGGATTCAACCTGGATAAATGTGAAGTAATGCATTTTGGAAGGTCAAACATGAATGCTGAATATACGATTAAAGACAGGATTCTTGGCAGTGTGGAGGAACAGAGGGATAATGTTGTTCAAGTACACAGATCCCTCAAAGTTGCCACGCAAGTGGATAGGGTTGTTAAGAAAGCATATGGTGTTTTGGCTTTCATTAACAGGGGGATCGATTTTAAGAGCCGTGAGGTTTGCCAAAGCTCTACAAGTCTCTGGTGAGATGATGCTTGGAATATTGTGTCCAGTTCTGGTTACCTTACTGTAGGAAAGATACAGAGGCTTTGAAGATGGTGCAAAGAAGGTTTGTCAGGATGCTGCCTGGACTGGAGGGCTCGTCTTATGAAGAGACTTTAACTAAGCTTGGACTTTTATCTCTGGAGAGAAGGAGAAAGAGAGATGGCCTGATCGAGTTTTACAAGGTAATGAGAGGCACCGATAGAGTCAATAGCCAGTGACTTTTCCCCAGGGCAGGACTGACTGGCACAAGAGGTCATAGTTTTAAGATATTAGTAGGAAGGTATAGAGGAGATGTCAGAGGTAGGTTCTTTACACAGAGAATTGTGAATGCATGGAATGCATTGCCAGCAGTGGTGGTGGAAGCAGAGCCATTAGGGTCATTTAAGCAACTGCTGGACATGCACATGGACTGCAGTGAATTGGGGGGTGTGTAGGTTAGGTTATTTTATTTTACATTAGGAAAAATCCTCGACACAACATCATGGGCCGAAGGGCCTGTTCTGTGCTGTATTTTTCTATGTTCTAACACAGGGAACATGGTGAAAAGGCAAAATTAAAAGTTCTTTACCTGAATGTGTGCTGTGTTCAGAACAAAATAAATTAATTAATAGCTCAAAACAAGTTAAAATATATGATTTTTCTAATGGCACAAAGGAGATCAAAGCTGTAAATTAAATTTTCAGGATTATGTAACTTTTTTGAAAGGGCAGGGAGGAAAAAAAGAGTGGTGAGGTAGCGTTGTTGGTATAGTGATTGAAGAATTATGATGACAAGAAATGATTAGCTCATATCAGTGTAAATGCAAATGTATAAGGGCAAAACTGGCTGCAGTTGATTAGGGAAGGCATTTAGCATCAAAGAAGATTAGAAACAATGGCATACTTTTAAGAAAATAGTTCATAGCTCAACAAAGATATCTCCCAATGAGGAAGTGGATTAGTCAATCATGGTTTACCAGGGAAGTATCAAATTGTAAAAAAAAGTCATACAATCATACAATATGTGAAAGATTCGTGGTATGCAAGAAGATTGGGAAAGTTTTTTTTTAAAAAAACTACTAAAAATGACCAAAATAAAGGAAGAAATTAAACTTTGAGGGTAAACCTACATATTAAGATAGACAGCAATTACTTAATCAAATATATAAAAAGACAGAAGCAGAACTGGGCCTAGGCCTCATCAAGAACGAGGCTGGGGAAATAACAGGAAGCCAGAAAATGTGACAGCAATTTGAATGAATTCTTTGCAACAGTGTTCAAATAGAAGATGCTGCAACATTTCAAAACTCCGAGATAATCAAGGGCAAAAGGAGGTCAGGGAATAAGTACAAGAACTATTGCGAGAAAAGATATGCTTAGAAAAAACAATAAGACTAAAGACCAGTACACTCCCTAGACCTGATGGACTTAGCTTCAACAGCCCTCTGCTGTGAAGAATTAATAGATTAACTACCAAAATTTACTTTCTTCTTCACACTCCAATAGATGCACACCCTATCTACCCAATGTTTCTTCATAAGATAGCTCTTCATCCCAGTTGTCAGCCTAATAAACCTATGCTGAATTTATTAATATCCTTCCTGAAAGAAAGTTACCTAAAGGGTGCACCGAACTCCAGATGTGGTCTCACAAATACCCTATTAAACTGTCGCAAATCATCCATGCTTTTATATTCCATTCGCTTTGCAATAAGCAACAATAAATCATGTACTGCAGCCAACGTTTTGCTTTTAAAGGCGCAATAAAAAGGCTTTAAATGAAAAGCTGCAGTAATTGAATTCAAGGTACTGTGTAGCCTCTTTGAAACATTCAGGCTTAAGGGAGATGTCACAGACCAAAAAGAAAGAGCTCCCTATGTTAATGATATCATTCTGGACGCACTAGCGAGGCAGGCGGTGGTCAGGAGGAGGTATGGAGTCTTTGAACCAAAGTCTTGGAAGTGAATGAGAGCAGGGGAAGCTCATGCCAAGTACGTTGTGGCAAGACAAAGCAGCAATGCAAAACAAAGATGAGTGACTAATCTGACATTGGAAAAATGCTATAGTCTATTATAAAGAATGTAATTGAAGAGCTTTTGGAAATACAAAATATAATCAAGCAGAGTCAATGTGGCTTCATATTTGTTACAATTTTTGAAGCGGTAAGATCTCAGGATAATTAAAGGAGAGGCAGTAGCTGTAATATATTTGGAGTTCCAGAAGGTGCTTCTTAAGATATCACACATTAGACTACTTAATAAGATAAGAGTCCATGGTGTTGTGGGTAATATATTAGCATATAGAGGATGTGGATCAGCAAATGATAGTTGGAATGGGTAGGCACTTAGGCTGGCAACGTATAACTACTGGAGTACTACAAAGATCAGCGCTGGGCCGCAATTATGTACAATATATATTAATGACTTGGATTAATTAAGTGAATTTTTCTATCAACAAGATGGTTGATGACACAAAAATAGGTGGGAAGGCAAGTGGTGAGGATGACAAAGGGCTATAGACAGACTAAGCAAGTAGGCTTGGCAAAAACTTGGGAAAATATGAGGTTATGCATATTGGCAGGAAGATAGAGGATGAAAATACTATTTAAATAGAACAAGGCGACAGAAAGCTGAAGCTCAGAGAGATGTAAGTGTCCTCATGCATTAATCACTAAAAATTAACATCCAAGTTCAGCATATAATAGAGAGTGTAAATAGATTGTTGGCCATTTGTTACACAACACCTCAAACACTGTGAACAGTTTTGGTCCCCTTACAAAATGAAAGATGTATTTCTATTGCAAGTCATCCAGAAAAGATTGACTGGGTTGATCCTGAGTGTGTACCAATGTCTTTATGAGCAGAGTTCAATAGGTTAGGCTTGTGCTCAGTGGAGATTAGAATAACACAAGTGACGTTGTTAAAACATTTAAGAGCCTGAGGAAATTTATAGGGTGAATGCCGAAAGGATATTTCCCTGTAGGGTAGATATTATTGCGAGAACACTAATTATAATTATAGTATTTCCTGTTTAAGACAGAAGGTAGAAGAATTATTTTGTTTCTTTTGGAGGCTGACTGTCTTTGGAACTCTCTTCCCCAAATAGCAGGAGAGACCAGATTATTGATGATTCTTTACAGGTAGAAGTAGATACTTCACTAACAGGGAGTCAAAGAATATTGGTGCTATGTAGGAAAGTGTTGTTCAGGCTGTAATCAAGCCATGTTCTTATTAAATGTCACAGTTGGCCTGAAGAGATTGAATGGTGTCTTTATTCATGTCCCTCGGTTTGTTGATAGCACTACTCTGCCTTGTGTGGCGGACAGAGACTGACAGAAGTGCCTCAGAGCAGATTGCAGTGTCGTATTCATTGTTAACCATGCTACAATCATGGGAATGAGGTGGGTTCTTCAATTGGCCACCACGGTATACTGCTGAAGCATGAAGATTTGCAATCCAGAACTAGCTGCAGCCAACACAAAGCTGTTCCAGTACTGTTACCACACCCAAATCAAAAATCTGGAAAATAGTCTAGCTGCTTTCAGTTCAAAAAAGCTAGGTCAAACTAACCCAGTCAAATAACATCCCTTACCTTACCACTAATCAGTGATTAATAATTAATATTATTAATTGTGACATTGAGTGCTACTAACTAATGATTACTCAGCGATGATTTGCTCGTTAATGCTCAGTTTGGGGCTACTTTGATTGAGAAATTCTTATAGCTCCTTGTAGTTTGATCCAAACATGAGTAAACAAAAAAACTGAACTTTCAAAAATATGGTGGGAGTGACCGCTCTTAAAATCAAGGCAGCAATTGACCAAATGTGGTATGAGGGAACTGTCCCAAAAGTGACGTTAATGGGAGTCATGGTAACCTTTCAATTTCCTGCAGTCATCTCTAGGACAAAGGAAGGTGTTTGTGGTTGTTGGCTCACAGTATGGGGACATTGACACAGGAATTCCTCAGGGTAATATCCTAGACATAGCCATCTCCAACTTGACATCTATTGCCTTCACTCCATCATAATTTCAGAAATAATTATTCATTTATGATTGTACTTTGTTCAGTTCCATTCACCACTGTTGTGTTTCTGCTCTTGGAGATATGCAAATATGATGCACCAGTTTTTGTATCTGTACAGATTTTATTCACAGACTCTGAATTGTCTGCTCTGTCTTCACAGCTCTGAATTCCAAAATCAGAAAATCAAGCAGGGAACAATTAAATAACTGAATACTACAACAATTCCTGGTTAATGAAGTGATCCTTACATGCGCACAGGACAATGTTCAGGCTTGGCTCAATATATGGAATGTTACGTTTGCATGATGTAAGTGCCAAGTTGTGACAATTTGCAAAAGAAGAAGAGCTATCTGGCTTCTCTTGATATTCATGGGATTAATGTAATCATATTCCCTAATATTAACATCTTGGGGGTTATTATTAAACAGAAACTTAACCGTACCAGCCACAAAAATAAAATTTGCTACAAGAGCATGTCAAAGGCTGGGTAATCTGCAGGCACTTACACACTTTCTGACTGCCCAGAGCCTTTCCACATCCCTACATCAGAAGTGTGATGAAATATTGCTATTGTCAGGGTAATTGCAACCCTAAGAAACATTCAGGCAATTGAATATCACTCAGTACAAAGAAAATCACTTGATCAGCATCCCATCCAGTACACCAATCATTAAACCCTTCTACTACTACTGCACTCCAATTGCAGTATCACCTCCATCCTGCACTGTAGCAACTTATTAAGGCTTCTTTTGCAGCTCAACCCAAATCATGATCTCTACCATCTAGAAGGACAAGGGCAGATACATGAGAGTACAGGGATGGGGATAATATGTTGATTTAGCCAGCTATGTTCACATCACGTGGGTGGGAGGAGGTGTAGTCTAGTAGCTGTGGGAGTTAGTCAGTTTATAGTAAATGTCCGTGTTGATTCAGTTACCTGAGATAGAAATGGAGTGCTGCCTCGTGCTCCCATGAGGAGGTTGAACAGTTCATCCACTTTACCAACACCTTCCACCCTGACCTCAAATTTACCTGGACCATCTCAGACTCCTCCCTCCCCTTCCTAGACCTCTCCATTTCTATCTCGGGCGACCGAATCAACACGGACATTTACTATAAACCGACCGACTCCCACAGCTACCTAGATTACACCTCCTCCCACCCTGCCCCCTGTAAAAACACCATCCCATATTCCCAATCCCTTCGTCTCCGCCGCATCTGCTCCCTTGAGGACCAGTTCCAATACCGAACAACCCAGATGGCCTCCTCCTTCAAATACCGCAATATCCCCCCAGACGTGATCGATGATGCTCTCCACCACATCTCCTCCACTTCCCGCTCCTCCGCCCTTGAGCCCCGCCCCTCCAATCACCACCAGAACAGAACCCCACTGGTCCTCACCTTCCACCCCACCAACCTCCATAAACATCACATCATCTGTCGTCAGTTCCGCCACCTCCAAACGGACCCCACCACCAGGGATATATTTCCCTCCCCTCCCCTATCAGCGTTCCAAAAAGACCACTCCCTCTGTGACTCCCTTGTCAGGTCCACACCCCCCACCAACCCAACCTCCACTCCCGGCACCTTCCCCTGCAACCGCAAGAAATGCAAAATTTGCGCCCACTCCTCTCCCCTTACTTCCCTCCAAGGCCTCAAGGGATCCTTCCATATCCGCCACAAATTCACCTGCACCTCCACACACATCATTTACTGCATCCGCTGCACCCGATGTGGCCTCCTTTATATTGGGGAGACAGGCCGCCTACTTGCGGAACATCTCAGAGAACACTTCTGGGACACCCGGACCAACTAACCCAACCACCCCGTGGCTCAACACTTCAACTCCCCCTCCCACTCCACCAAGGACATGCAGGTCCTTGGGCTCCTCGATCTCCAGACCATAGCAACACGGAGGAAGAGCACCGCATCTTCCGCCTAGGAACCCTCCAACGACAAGGGATGAACTCAGATTTCTCCAGTTTCCTTATTTTCCCTACCCCACTTTGACTCAGTCCCAACCCTCGAACTCAGCACCACCTTCCTAACCTGCAATCTTCTTCCTGACCTCTCTAGCCCGACCTCCACTCCGGCCTATCACCCGCAACTTAACCTCCTTCCACCTATTGCATTTCCAACGCCCCTCCCCCAAGTCCCTCCTCCCTACCTTTTATCTTAGCCTGCTTGGCACACTATCTTCATTCCTGAAGAAGGGCTCATACCTGAAACGTCGATTCTCCTGCTCCTTGGATGCTGCCTGACCTGCTGCGCTTTTCCAGCAACACATTTTCAGCTGTGAGTCAGACTTGCAGTATGGCGTACTTCATTGGAAATTTTATGTATTAAACACATGCCCCTGTTCTTTGTAGACAGGAAGAGCATGTTCACGCACTGCACCTGTTGGAAGTCAACAGACTAGGTGACAGCCCTCACTGATTCCATTCTCAGGGCAATGCTTTGACCAGTCAATCAAACAAAGTCTGACAAGTACTTTTCTAAATTCATTTCGGGATGTGAGCTTCACTGGACTGTGACAGCATTTATTGTCCATACCTAATTGTCCTTGAGAAGGTAGTGGTGATGAGCTGTGGTTTTGAGATCTTGAACTGCTGTGATCCATTTGGTGTTAGGGTACGAATGAAGGAATGTCAATGTATTTCCAAGTCAGGATGATGCATGGGCAGAGAAGAACTTGCAAATGGTGATATTCCCATGTATCCGCTGCTCACTCTTGTTCTTCTAGGTGGTAGAGGTTGTAGCTTTGAAAGGTGCTGTTGAAAGAAGCTTGGCGACTTGCTGAAATGCATCTTGGAGATATTACCCACTGCTGCCACCATGCATCAATGATAGAAGAAGTAAATATTTGAGGATGTGGTACCAGTCAAAGGCTGGTTTGTCCTGGATGGTGTCAAACTTCCTGAGTGTTGTTGGAGCAGGGCCCATCCACGCAAGTGGAGAGTATTCCATTACACTCCTGCCTTCTGCCTTGTAGATAATGGAAAGGCTTTGGGGAGTAAGAAGGTGGGTCAACTATCAATTACCATTATATAAGAACTGTGTCTCTTAATTTTGTATTTTTTTTTAAGTGCAGACTGAATTGAGAAGTAACTATTTTAAAATAGTGTTTGGAAGTGTAGAAGTGTGGCTGCGGTCTCACATGCATAGAAAACATCAAAAACAATTGATTGAACAAGGAGCAAATTAAGTTTGAGTTGCAGATGATTTGGAGTTGAGGTGAATATGGATGCAGCTTTTGTTGACAACCAGAAGTTGATTGATTTATGCATTCATGACAATCATCAATGACAGAGACATTTTGCATACCAACAATGAACAGCTTGGGGCTAAGAATAAGTTATAGAGGGTGATAAGTGTTTAAGATTTTCCTCAGCTCAGGAGTAGTGTCTCTGTTTTCCATCAAAACTCACTGTAAACTTTAAGAAAACCAGTTGATCTTCCCTGAAACTGTAATTGAAAGTTCTGATGTTAAGTGCTAAGTCAGAGAGCTTACATGGGTGAGCCATACAACGTATCATCCGCCGCCATTTCCGCCATACAACGTATCATCCGCCGCCATTTCCGCCACCTCCAAACGGACCCCACCACCAAGGATATATTTCCCTCCCCTCCCCTATCAGCGTTCCGCAAGGACCACTCCCTTCGTGACTCCCTCGTCAGATCCACACCCCCCACCAACCCAACCTCCACCCCCGGCACCTTCCCCTGCAACCGCAGGAAATGTAAAACTTGCGCCCACACCTCCACACTCACTTCCCTCCAAGGCCCCAAGGGATCCTTCCATATCCGCCACAAGTTCACCTGTACCTCCACAAACATCATCTATTGCATCCGCTGCACCCGATGTGGCCTCCTCTATATTGGTGAGACAGGCCGCTTACTTGCGGAACGCTTTAGAGAACACCTCCAGGCCGCCCGAACCAACCAACCCAATCACCCCGTGGCTCAACACTTTAACTCCCCCTCCCACTCCACCGAGGACATGCAGGTCCTTGGACTCCTCCACCGGCAGAACACAACTACACGACGGCTGGAGGAGGAGCGCCTCATCTTCCGCCTGGGAACCCTCCAACCACAAGGTATGAATTCAGATTTCTCCAGTTTCCTCATTTCCCCTCCCCCCACCTTGTCTCAGTCGGTTCCCTCAACTCAGCACCGCCCTCCTAACCTGCAATCCTCTTCCTGACCTCTCCGCCCCCACCCCACTCCGGCCTATCACCCTCACCTTGACCTCCTTCCACCTATCCCACCTCCATCGCCCCTCCCCCTAGTCCCTCCTCCCTACCTTTTATCTTAGCCTGCTTGGCTCTCTCTCTCTTATTCCTGATGAAGGGCTTATGCTCGAAACGTCGAATTCTCTATTCCTGAGATGCTGCCTGGCCTGCTGTGCTTTGACCAGCAACACATTTGCAGCTTACATGGGTGAACCTGCCACCTTTTGTCTGTTATCAACCATTGGAAGCAACTGGAGTAAAAGGGCTGAAACAACATGCCAGCCACCAGAACAGTCATAAAGATGATGTTGACAACAGAACCTGGCAACAATAACTACTGAATAGTCTTTACAGTTTTTCCTCTCTGTCCATAACCTATTTTACTCATCCCGTATGTTTCGAAGGGGAGTTGATAAGGCGATTAGAGTTTTAAAACATGGCTTATGTGGAGCCAGTTTATAACTGTCCTTGTAACTTGAGCCTAATTACTGGCAATAAATGGTGATTGCTATTCCGTGCAGAAACCTGGTCTATGCTTTATACAAATCTGGGTCTGAAATTCAAGCAAATCAGGGAACTTTACATACTTTATAAAAATTTCTTGACAACTCTGAATAGTGGGGATTCATTTCCAGCTTAGTACCCCAACAAGTCCTAACAATTATCAAGTGAATCTTCCAATACATTGCATCTATCAATGCAAGTCCAAACTATCAGGGCTCTCTCCTCATTCAGTATAAGTGTTGGTTTTCACCCTAAATTAAATCCATGAGAATTTTCCTGATGACTGCAAGGCAAAAAACTTTAACAAAATGTCTTTTTTCACCATACTTGAGTTTTGCACTATGAAACAACTGTAAAGATATTATATGTATCCTCTATTTCTCATTTTTGATTGCTGCCTGGCAAGGTAGCTTTTTCACTTATAATGAATTGACACTGGGCAGTGGGAAACTGTGAAGAAGGTTCCTGGCATTTTCAGGACTGCTTTGGAACAAGTTAGGTGTAATGTGGGATAGTTGGGAAAAATGACATTGTTTGTATCTATCAAATGAGTAGACAGATGAAATCGATGGGAGGTTTCCATTGCTGCTGTTGCCAATTACCATGAATTTGACTTATCCCGTTCTTTGAGGCCTCCACCAGTTGAAACATGTTCTCCCTCTTTAGTCTTGCTGATCACTCATGTTCATTCATCATCTCCTCCTCCTCCTATCCTTTTTCCCTTTATTCCTATAGAGGCTTCAATGTCACTGTTGTGCAATATTGTGCAGAGCAATCTTTCCAGAGATTCTAGCTGGTGCATGCTGCTGGTCATCTACAGATTTTTTCACACACTCAACACAACTTCAGCATGCAGATCAGTGACACATCTGGATGTAAATAGTATTCATGGTATTGTTCTTGGGTCTCATTTGTTGGGCTCCTCAAGGATATTATTAGATTAGATTCCCTACAGTGTGGAACAGGCCCTTTGGCCCAACAAGTCCACACCGACCCTCCGAAGAGTAACCCATCCAGTCTCATTTCCCTCTGACTAATGCACCTAACACTATGGGCAATTTAGCATGATCAATTCACCTGACCTGCATATCTTTGGACTGTGGGAGGAAACCGGAGCACCCGGAGGAAACCCACACAGACACGGGGAGAGTGTGCAAACTCCACACAGACAGTTGCCTAAGGCTGGAATTGAACCTGGGATCCTGGTGCTATGAGGCAGCAGTGCTAACCACTGAGCCACCGTGGCCATATTTGTAAGAGGTTATCCCTTGTTTCCAAACAATAAGTCAGCCTTGACTAACAATGAGATCAGGGAAAGTGTACCACCACAGGCCAAAGGTACCATACGATCTGTCTGGAAACCTTATTCAACCCTATGAGTGATATTTTTGTAGTTACATATGGTAGTCTTTGCGGTAGCATGTCTGATGTGCATTGAGATGCTTTGAAATAGTTTGTGATACATTCCTAAGCAGCCAGAATATTGTGGAAAGGCAGTTAAAGAACAATTAATCAGCATGAAGCTTAAGTGCAACAAGCATCAGTCAGTGAAATCATAAGCAAGATGTGTTTATCTCACAAATCATGCTTCATCCATAATCATCAAAATCTTGCATAACAAAACACTGGAAGATGAAAAGAATTATTATTATGAACAGTACTGGAACACACTGCAAGGATAACTGCATTAGTAGCAGCGGCAACAGGTGCATTTTTCTGTGCTACAGTTCAATCAGCCTCATAAGGATACATTCTCCAGTGTTTCTCAGATTGAGTTACGATTAAGTCCAGCACAGGATGCACAGAGAAATTGTACCCTTAACAACACAGGGTAGTCCAAGGAGAATAGTGTTAATGCAGATTAGAAAACAAATGTGAGAAGAGCACTGTGATCACTAAGTACCATAAATGCATTTCGGTCACTTAGATGGCAGATCTATTAGGTTACATGTAAGTCAATGCAAATGAGTATATAACTTCACACATTGCCACTACACATGTTTAACAGGCACAAAGATACACAGGACATGCAGTAGAACATCTTAATGTTAAATAAATATCATGCTTACCCAATCAATGCAAACATATGTTCACACATACTCTTGTGAATGAGTTGATGCAGGATAGAAGTAAGCAAGAAAATAGAATAGCTTCATTGCAGCTAACACTTCTGAAATGTCAGTGTTGATCTTCTGGAATAAAGCATCAATCAATAGTTACCATTGTTTCCGTACTTGCAGTTCTCCCTCAGTTGACAGATGCAGTTGTCTTTTTTTTGTTTTATTCTTATCTTGGTTCTTGTTGATCATCAGTAAAGTGCTGATGACTGTTTCAATAGAAATGTTTAATGGTATGCAGCACATCATCACTCTTTTGATACCTTTTCTCGCGGACTCATGCATCATTGTGGTAAACAAGCTTTTTTTGAATCAGCATTCTAATACTACCATTTGCCTCATTGTGCAGCACTTCACATGTTCCTCCCCTTAGAAGAACACCAATTACTTAGGAATCAGGAAATGTGGTCACTATGCAGAAAATGAAGAATCATAGAATCTTAAGATCATAGAATCACAAAGTGCAAAAGAGGTCCTTCGGTCCATTGACATAGTAAATCCACAAAAGTCCCATTTTCCAGCACATAGCCTTGAAAGTTATAGCATTTCAAGTGCTCATCCAAGTACTTCTTGAAAATTTTGAACTTTTCTTTCCAAAATGTTTTCAAATTTTTTTAAATTAAAATTGCAGAGGTCTACAGGTGAGAAATAGGCCCTTTGGCCCATTGAGTCTGTGCTGATTAAACACAACCACCAAACTATTTTAATCCCATTTTCCAGTACTTGACTCACAGCCTTGTATGCCTTCACGTTAAAATTGTACATCTAAATACTACTTAAATATTTTAGGGTTTCTGTCCATACCATCCTCACAGGAAATGAGTACCAGATTCCCACCACCCTCTGGGTGAGATAAAAATTCTTACATCCCCTCTAAATGTCCTGACCTTAAATTAAATCTCTGCCCCCGGTCATTGATTCCCACTGCCAAGGGGAAAAGCTTCTGCTTATCTATGCCCCTCATAATTTTTTACATCTTGAACATATCCCCTCTCTGTTTTCCTAAAAGCAGAGGATACAATCTCAGTCCATCCAAGCTCTATTTCGAACTAAACCTCTCTAGGTCAGGCATCATCATGCTAAATCTTGTCTGCAGCCTCTCCAGTGTAATCACTTCCTCTTGTAATATGTATTCCACAAAAGCAAGTAGCTTTTGCTGGCTTTTAAATATGTATGAGGATTGTTAGCAATTAATTGACTTGTCCATCAATAATTATTGTGAAGTGCTATGGCCATTGGAAATTCCTTGTGTTGTCACATGTTCGTAGAGAGAAATTTTTGAAACTTGCAAAACCTTTAGTGCTTGTAAGGAAGTAATTTTGGAGATACATTTAATATTTTAATTAGGCTACACAGTTTTGAAAGAGCTTAAAATTATTCATTGGTAGCTGCAGTGCGCTACAAACGACCAGGAAAAATGAATAATCTTTTGGTTTAAAAGTGCACTTTTTAGGTGATGTGCTAGATTATTAAGCATTTGTGCTGCTATAATTTTTTCACTCTTCAGACATTGGTCAACACTTAGCACCACTGAAGCAATAAGAAAAATTGTTGCTCTTTGCTGAATAAATGTAGAGCAGTGCAATATTCACTGAGGGAGAAGACAGATATAGTAACTTGACATTTTTTTCTTGTGCAACAGATCATTTACACTTTCTGTTTCTGACTGTGCTTTCACGAGCACAAGCCATGCACATGTTTGCAGTTTTAAGTTTCAAGCTGGGAAGTTTCATTTGATGAAGCCATCTGACAATGTTTGCATTTTAATGTCGGTAGCCCACCAATGCAAGCACATGCCACTAGTATGTGTGAACTCACTGTAACATCTTAAGTTGGAGTACAATCATCATTATTTGTGCTAAGCATACTGAGGGAGGGTCTCCGGACCTGAAATGTGAACCCTGATTTTTCTTCACAAATGCTGCCAGACCTGATTAACTTTTCCAGCAATTTCTGTTTTTGTTTCTGATTGACAGCATCTGCAGTTCTTTTGATTTTGATTAAACGCAGACTTTGAATTCATGAAGGAGGACACCAATAACATATCAAACATGTTGTGGAAGACAGAATTTAGTGAAAAGGGAAATGAGGGAAATGGTGTTGGGGAAATTGTTGGGTTTGAAAGTTCGTAACTAGGCCCTGATAATCTACAAGTAAAAAATGAGGTCTGCAGATGCTGGAGATCACAGCTGCAAATGTGTTGCTGGTCAAAGCACAGCAGGCCAGGCAGCATCTCAGGAATAGAGAATTCGACGTTTCGAGCATAAGCCCTTCATCAGGAATCCTTGTAGAGGGAGGAAGAGAGCTTCTTCAAGGAAGGCATCCTTGTAAGAGGATTCGCAGTAGGTTAAAATCTTCGAGTAAAAAATGAGGTCTGCAGATGCTGGAGATCACAGCTGCAAATGTGTTGCTGGTCAAAGCACAGCAGGCCAGGCAGCATCTCAAGAATAGAGAATTTGACGTTTCGAGCATAAGCCCTTCATCAGGAATCGACGTCTACAACCCAGACTACGAAAGGAAGCAACTCTAGAAATAATGGAAGCATTAGTATTCATCTTTCTATATTCTATGAACTTTGAAACATTTCTGACAAAGTGGGGGTGTCCCTTGCAATCCCTCTATTTAAGAAGGGAGACAGAGAGAAAAACAGGAATTATAGACCAGTCAGCCTGACATTGGTACTGGGGAAATGCTGAGATTATGATTAATGAATTAATAGCTGAGCATTTGGAAACAGTTGCACGATCTAACAGAGTCAGCATGGAGTTACAAAAGAGTAATCATGCTTGACAAATCTGTGGATATTTTTGCAGATGCGATGTATAGAGTTGATAAAGGGAGCCAGTGGATGTTGGTTCTTCAGACTTTCAGAAGGCTTTTGACAAAACCCAGATAATAGATTAGTGTGTAAGACTTATGGTATTGAGTTAGTGTATTGAGATGGACAGAAAGCTAGACAGGAAATAAACAGTTAGAATAAATGGCCCTTTGGCCAAATAGAGTCATAGAGATGTACAGCACGAAACAGATCCTTTGGTCCAACTCATCCACGCCAACCAGATATCCCAACTCAATCTAGTCCAACCTGCCAGCACCTGACCAACTCCCTCCAAACCCTTCCTATTCATATTCCTATCCAAATGGTCTTTTAAATTTTGCAATTGTACCAGCCTCCACCACTTCCTCTGGCAGCTCATTCCACACACTTATGCGTGCAAACGTTGCCCCTTAGGTCTCTTTTATGTCTTTCCCCTCTCACCCTAAACCTATAGTCCTCAAGTTCTGGACTCCCCCACCCCAGAGAAAAGACTTTGCCTATTTATCCTATTCATGCCCTCCATTTTATAAACCTCTATAAGGTCTGCCCTCAGCCTCCATCACTCCAGGGAAAACAGCCCTAGCCTATTCAATCTCTCCCGATAGCTTAAATCCTCCAACCCTGGCAACATCCTTATAAATCTTTTCTGAACTCTTTCAAGTTTCACAACATCTTTCCGATAGAAGGGAGACCAGAATTGCATGCAATATTCTTACAGTGGCCTAACCAATGTCTTGTACAGCCGCAACATGACCTCCCAACTCCTGTACTCAATACTCTGACCAATAAAGGAAAGCATACCAAACGCCTTCTTCACTATCCTATCTACCTGCGACTCAACTTTCAAGGAGCCATGAACCTGCACTCCAAGGTCTCCTTGTTCAGCAACACTCCCTAGGACCTTACCATTATGTAAATAAGTCCTGCCAAGTTTCCCTTTTCCAAAATGAAGCACCTCATATTTATCTAAATTAAACTCCATCTGCCACTTGTCAGCCCGTTGGTCCATCTGATCAAGAGCCTGTTGTAATCTGAGGTAACCAGTGACTAATGGGGTATCTTAGGAATCAGTGCTAGGATCCAGCTGTTCAAATACATATTCATGATTTGGATGTAATATCTCCAAATTTTCAGATGACACGAAGCTGGGTGGGAGTGGGAACTGTAATTGGATGCAGTGCGATTTGGACAAGCTGAATGAATGGGAAAATGCCTAGCAGATGTAGTATAATGAGTATAAAGGTGAGGTTCTCCACTTTGATAACAAAAACATAAAGACAGATTAATATCTGAAAGGCTATAAATCGAGAGAAGGAAATGTGCAACAAGACCTCGATGCCATTGTATTACAGTTGCTGAAGGTAAACATGCCAGGTGCAGCTGGCGGTAAAGAGACAAATGGTCTGTTGGCCTTCATTGTGAGAGAATTGCAATACATGAGCAGGGATTTCTTGCTACTTTGGTGAGACCACACTTGGAGTATTATGTGCAGATTCATTCTCCTTATCTGAGGAAGACTGTTTTTGCTTTCGAGGGAGTACAGTGAAAATTTACCAAACTGATTTTTGTGATGATGGCATTAATGTGTGAGGAGAGGATGAATCAGTTAGGATTCAGAAGAATGGAGTTCAAAAGAAAATGGGGAGATGTCATAGAAACGCATAAAACCCAACAGGATTATGTGGTACAGATGCAAGAAAAAGGTTTCCTCTGGCAGAGGGAGTCCACAGTTAGGGATCATAGTGGAAGGATATGGGGTAAATAATCTAGGACTGAGATGTGGAGAAATTTCTTCACCCAGCCAGTGGTGAGTCTATATAATTCAATTCATTGTCTCAAAAAGTAGAACACTGGATGATTTAAGAAGGAGTTGGGCGTAGCATTTGTGGCTGAAGGGATCAAAGATGATGGGGGGGAAGGTAGGAACAGGCCACTGAATTGGATGATCAGCTATGATCACAGTGAACGGTGGTGCAGCTAAAGGCTTAAATGGTCTTCTCACATTGCTTTTTTTTTAACGGTATTGTGCATCTATGTTTAATTCTCTGCACCAGATCCTCTCTTCAATTACCTGTGACCAAAGCCCATCAGCTCATAGCCCATCTGTCACTTTGTCCACTCGCCCACCCATCACCCAGATCTCACCTATCCACCTGCCACCCTTACCCCATCCTACTGTTACCCTATTCTCCTCACACACCTATCACCCTGCCCTCTCATCTATTTGCCGTCCTTTCCTATGGCCCTTATATGTTGCCAATTGATCTTTACAAATAGAAAGAACAGGGTACACACAGCACCGTTTTTTCAATTCAATAAAATAGTTAATTGCCATTTGTCTGGTTAATTTCTCAGGGAATGCCATGACTAATCACAGCCAATCTGCTTGCTTTAAAATTGAAAGAGGCTTTGCTGGGTCACTGTCAGTCACCATTGATTAGGTCATTCACCATGGCACACCTCTGCTAGTCAGAGTCTACTTGCTGGCCAATCAGCACTTTCCTTTTAAATGGTGTAAATGTTGTTTTCCCTTTACTTTGAAATTTCTTGTAAATTGGCCTGATGTGTATGTTAAAAGCTTCAGCAAAAGGAATAGAAAATCAATTTTTGACACCACTTAAGTTAAGACTAATTTCATACTTTCAGCTGACTGAACCTTAACTTCCTACTAAATTTCCCACTAAATATATTTGCCTTTCCATTTGGTCACCTCTTCTAACACATCCCCTTTGACTACACTTTTAGTTATTTGTCCTCAATCTTCTATTTTGGCTCAATATTAATCTTTCTTTGATTAGGCTCCTGTGCAGTTGCTGTTTTGAAGTGCTTTAAAATGTTAAAAGTGCCAAATAAATGCAAACTGTGATGGTACAATGAGATATTTCCTAGGACGATGAGCTATTTCTAAGGATTTTCTCAGTCTGAAATATGATCACAAAACCTTTTGCTTAGTATCATTGAACATGGTAAACTCTTTTCAAAATTCCTTTCTTTAATGAATGTGTTTTAATTACGAACAGATGTTAAAATATCATATGCGATGATGTATATGAACACAAATCTATTCAGTTCTAAAACTGTATCATAATTTCAAGCTAAATAGATTTAAATTTGTTACTCTACATTAGATTTTTTTTCCAACTTTCATTACACCTCCCACGCAAATCAGAATGTGGATGGAAAGCTGAGGTAAATCAAATTCTAATGACACATGAGGTGCTAAAAAAACAATAGTTGTGTTAAAAGGGAATTCAAATATGGCTGAGAGGGAACAGCACAGACAGCAACTCATCCTTTCAGTTTGTAAGTTAGAAGCCAACTATGATTTTTTTAAAAAGTTATCTTTGGAAAGGGAGCCCACATACAGACAGAAATTTAATTGGTAAATGAGTGATAATGAAACAAATCCAACCTCAGAGATGAAGAGACTGGGAGGGGGCTGTCAGAAGAAGATAACGATACTGAAACTATTCAAATGAAACTCATATACCTAAATGTTCTATCAAGATTTGTGACCTGGCTATGTCAGAATCCTCCAGCAAAGAAGAGAGTAACAATTCTATATGGCACCATGATTGCATTAAATTATTTCACGTGATAAACAAAGATGAGGCAAGCAAATCTGAACATTTCAACCATTGCCAAAGTTCTTACAGTCCTCTCATCGAATCCTTGAACACTTTCCAAGATTTTCCATCTCTGAGATCCTGCTCTACATTTCAATTGCTGACGTAGTGAATGTCATTTCATGTACTTTTATAGCATTCAAACTTAGTATGAATAAGTTGACAACAGTTTTAAATGTATCTTATGCAAATTTAAATTGTGATTGTATTTCTTCAGAAGGAGTAAATTAACATTGTCTGAAAATAATATTATTATCATTAAGTGAAGATATATAAGAATAGAAGACAATGCAAACGAACTATTCTTTCATAATTACAGTGGTTTCATTCAACCATGAACTAATGTACTACGATTGACGTTTATGTGGATTTTTAGATAGAGAATATTTTATGCTGTTGTGACAGTATGTGCATCAGTGACAAATTGTCTAGAACATTATCCATGAGAAGTTAGCCTAGGAGTTTTTATTTGCTGAGATTGTTGGAATGGCACAGAATTTGCAATCAGAATGATGGTGAAATGGTCAATGTTTGTAACTTTCCTTCTGTGAAACTGACAGCAATTCCTGGAGCCTACACCAACCCAGAAGTTGCTATCTGTTTCGACTCTTCTTCATAAGGTGCATGGATGAAGTCCATATACTGCAATGAGGTAGAAAGTTTCGAGCTGACAACAACTTATCCCTTCTACACTAATAGATTTGAAACAAGTTGTATCTTGTTGAATGAGCAACAATTGGATTTTTAAGGGTGCACCTAAGTTAATAATCAGGCTCACTGAAACAAAATGCTAACTTTAATTAACAGTTGCTGAATGCTAGTTATCTCCATTATGGTTAAAAAAAACAGCATTCCATTTGGAATAAAAGGATATTTAAAATATTTGGGTTTCTATATAAATCCAACAATATGTCAAAATCTTTTTTTTGTCAATATTCAATTCAAAGTGGGAAAATTAAGGTTTATTTTACTTCCTTGATTATTTCCTATGAGTGTACTCCAACTTGTGAGGCTGCTTACCCTGTTTGAAGACTTTATTGTTGTTCGAGAATCTGTTGAACAGATGTCACGCAGGTTCAAACTGCTGTCAGAAAAGGCAGGGGATTTAAAGAAACTTGAAGAAAATTGCTCATAATTTGATGACAAAACCCATATCAATGTATTTTATAGTGTTCTTCTGTCCATAGAGATTTTAACCCATTTCAAATGCATTAAGAACAAATTAAGAATGCAATGGACTAATCTACCTTTATACTATAGACATTAATTGGGGGTGTTTTCCCTTATTAATGTAGATTTTTGTTAGAATTTTGTTAAAATTTTAACATTAAAACCATTTGTCATATAATTATAGTAAATTAAAATTTAAGAAAACAAGTGAATTTGTTGACATTTTTCTTTCTGAAAAGTGGAAAAATGTTCAACCAGCAGGTGAAATGTTTTCAAAAGAAGTAGGTAGTGACAAAGGAAAGAATTAAGCAAGAAAGATTCTTGCTTTGTAGTCACTATTGTAATGTGGGAAACAGAGCAGCAAGTTGAATAAAACAAACTTTCACCGTTTTGGTGATGCTGATTGAGGGCTAAAACTGGTAAAAACATCAGGGCACACTTCTTATTTATGGTGTCATGGAATCTGTTATATCCACCTTTGAGAAAGCTAGAAGTTCAGTTGTTTGTGTCTTCAGAAAGATAGGGTACATGTATGGAATGAGCTGCCAGAGGAAGTGGTGGAGGCTGGTACAATTGCAACATTTAAGAGGTATTTGGATGGGTGTATGATTAGGAAGGGTTTGGAGAGATATGGGCCGGATGCTGGCAGGTGGGATTAGATTGGGTTGGGATATCTTGTCGGCATGGACCACTTGAGTTGGACTGAAGGGTATGTTTCTATGCTGTACATCTTTGATTCTAATTTGCCTATTAAGAGGTGAAGATTCTTTCAGACTGTAGTAATGATTGTTATTCTGCAATATATTCTCACCTGCATTGACATAGTAGCCAACAAATAGAGTGGAAACCAAAGACTTATACAAAAGTTACAGACAAGTTTTTCTAGATCAGTGTTCATGTCAACATGAAGATATGTCCATATGCAATGCAGAACAAGAACTGAGGCTACACAGAGATTTGGTCTTTGACCTTAACAATTCTTGAATGGTATGCTGTGGTAACTATCTATTGTCCATATGGCTATGGCAATCAAGGTAGCAAGAGTTTGCAATTTGTAAAGCACTGTCATCTTCCAAGTTTAAAACATCTAAAGGGATAAATATAGATTTGGTTCATACAATCATAAAGTTCCCATTTAACCATGTACAACACAACAAACATATGAAGCACGACCTGGTTGGTTTCCATTATGTTGGGGGTGTTCTGCCTGGTTTGAGGAAGTAATGAAGACTGCTTGCATTGCTTTTAACACTCCATCTAGCTATTCCATGATACACATTATTTAATAAAAGGTTTTCATTATTACAATGTGGCCACCAATATAAGATTCACACAACAGCTGAAGTGTTCAGTCTGTAGCTCTTATTTACAAATGATGCCTTTCCAGTGAAATGCTGTATTAAAGCTGTAAACTAAAGTAGTTTATTGGAGAGAGGAGCTGTGATAGGAATGAAGAAATAAAACCAAAAAGGAAATTTATGACTATTATCAGTTGAAAAAAGCAAGATCTGGTGTGAAGTAGCTTCCACTGTTGAGCTGCTTGCAATGCAAATGAATGGTTATGCCTGCCTGTTTGAATTACTGACCCTTCCCATGTGGAAGCAGTGCTGAGTCTGTGCGTCTCAGTTGTGAAATGCACCAAAATACTGTAAATGGTGGAAGTCTGAAGCAAAACAAAGAACAGTTCCAAACGCTTAACAGGGATGATGGCACTTTGTGGAAAATGCACAAGAGTTAATGCTTCAGGTTGACAAAATTAGGCCCTTAACAGTTTAATTCTAGGCCAGAAGGCCTGGGTTCAAGACTCATTTGCTCTACAGGTGTGCCAAAACAAATTCTGGATAGGTTGATTAAAAAAATACTATACAAGTAATTGCAGAATCCAGGGAAACACTGTCAACAAAATGAATTAACTAAGTGAAAACTCTGTGGTGGATGTTCCAAGTAGTGCACTGCTAACATGGAATATAAATGTCCCAGGTGTATTTCCTGTCCTTTTGGAGAAAGTTGATCCGGACAGAATATTAATGGGCAGAGTGTGAAAATTCATTGATCTCAGAGGCACAAAGTTTAGAGAACAAAATGTAATGATTGTGTTTCTAGTTTTTGATCACAATCCAGTGAAATGTCCTGTGCATATTTGAACAACAGAGATTAATTAAGGGCTCAGGAGATAAGTGTTTATATGCATGAGGCTCTGAAGAAGTATCAGCTGAGGGGAAGAAAACACCATTTTACAAAGTAATCTCATTACTTAAACCAAGTTGGGGTCATCGCTCCAATGCTGATTTAATCTCCTGTCCATTTCCAATAATTTTCATTTCATAGTCCCAACTATATCACAGACACAGGCCATTCAGCTCATTCAATGGAACCATACTGGAGTTAGTGCTGCACATAAATCTCCTCCCACCCCACCAATATGCTTCAGCAAGACTTTTGATAATGTCGCACAAGGGAGACTAATAGCATAGATGAGAGACCATGGAATCCAGGGAAATTTGACTAGCTAGATCCAGAATTAGCCAAGTGGCAGGAAGCAGGGGTGATGGTGGAGAGGTGTTTTTCTGACTCAAAGCTTTTATCCATTGGTGTTGTGTAGAGATCGGTATTTGGGCACTTGTTGTTTGTGATATATATATATATATATAAATGATTTAAGCATGAATGTTGGAGAGTTGATCAATAAGTTTGTGGATGATACAAAGTTTGATGGGATGGTAAGTAATGAAGTGCATAATTTACAGGAGGATACAGATGGACTGGTCAGATTGGCAATCAGTGGCAATCCAATCTGGATAAGTGTGTGGTGATTCACTTAGGCAGGACAAGCAAGACAAAGGAAACCATGTCATATAGTAGGATCTTGGGAAGCATTGAATGTCAGAGCACGTTTGTGTGCATATCCACAGGTCATTTAGGGTAGCAGGACAGGTGGGTAACTTGGTTAAGAAGGCATATAGGATACTTGTCTCATTAGCTGAGGCAAAGAGTTTGACAGCAGGGAGATTTTACTGGAACTGTATAAAAAGTTGGTTAGGTCACAGAGTATTTTGTGTAGTTCTGGAATACACATTAGAGGAGAGATGTGATTGCACTGCATAGAGTGCAGGGAAGATTTAGCAGGATGTTGCCTGGGCTGGAGACTTTTTAGTTAAAGAGAGATTGGCTAGACTAGATTATTTCTGCAGGCCAGAGAAGACTGAGGGGGTGTGGGAGTAGGGGTAGGGGTGGTGACAAGGGGATCATGACTGAAATATGTAAAAATTGTAAGGGGCATAGGGTAGACACAAAGGAACATTTTTCCCTTGGAAAATCTGGAACTTTCACTACCTGTGAGGGTGGGAGATGTAGAAATTCTCATAACATTGAAGACGTATTTAGATGTTTACTTGTGATGCCAATACATATAAGGCTATGGCCCGATTATAGAAAATGTAATTACGATAATCGTGTTTGACTGTCACAGACTTGAAGACCCAAAGGGCCTTTTTCTTTATTGTGGAGGTCTTTAACTCAACTTCTAGATAATTTAACTCAAGTGTTGACAGCCATATACAAAGAGCAGATTTCTCACAAAATCATTCAGTTGAGCTGTGTGAGGCCAATGCAAATTCATATGAACCAATTTACATTTGGTTGGACTAGCCATTTCCAAACATCACTCAGTTGATTATATCACCAGGGAAATAATACTGAGTCATCTCTGCTTAAAGGGTGCAGAATTTTCCTTGTACGAGGTAAAATAGCCTAGCATTGTTATGCAGTGTAATGCTGTATTCACCACCTCACAGTTTAAGAAGAGTATCTTGTATTAAACAATATGTAACTTATTGCACTTTATCCACCTCCACCTTATATTGCTATGACAGATTATCATCACTTATGTGGAAGACCTCGATGTTTACTCTTACTCCTTCAAAATCCAAACCTGCTTCTCCATCTGACATGATCATATTTTGAGGTAATTAATGCATTTCTCAATATTAACCCTGACTCTGTTATAAAGCACCAGCCAGCATGACCAAGGAGTGCACAGACACATTCATCAGGGCCACTGGAACACCACAATTGTGAACATTTTAGGGATTGAGTTTATGATGAGGACCAAAGGTAATGTCTTCAGTATTTCCAATATTTCCAATTGGAGAAAATTGACTAACTATTGAAAGATTTAGGTCAAAATTAGAAATGGACTATGGAAAAGTCTTTGGTAACCTCCAAAGTAAGACTGGACTAATAAACCATTTGCTGATGATTCTCTGGCTATGATTAGATAGGTAAGAATGGGACCATGCTCAGGATGTTGCATCCAGCTGGACAACAGTGACGAGTTATTACATGAGAATGGTGTTTTCAACCATGTTGAAGACCTCAGATGGGGAGAGATGGAAGGAAATTCTTGCTTTGGAAGACATTCAGAGAAAATGAATGAAGCTGATTCCTGGGATGAAGGGATTGTCTTATGTGGAAATGTAACTTTGGAGGGCCTATAATTATTGGCATTTAAAAATGAAAGCTAATCTACTTGACACATAGAATACCCTGCAGAAGTGGGGGTGGGGTGGGGTGGGGTGGGGGTTTGACAGGATAGATGTGGAGAGGATATTTCCCCTCATGCAGGAATCTAAAACTAGGGGTAATTGTTTAAAGTAAAGAGGCTTTTGTTCAATATTTCTTTTCTCAAAGAGTTATTAGTCTTTGGACTTCCACAAAGAGCAGTGGAGATCCAGTCATTGAATATATTCACATTAAAGGCTGTATTAGACGTATTTTTGATTGACAAGGGATCCAAGAGTAATAGGGTACAGCAAGAAAGTGGCATCAAAGACACAAACAGACCTGCTGTGATCTTATTGAATTAAAGAGGAGCTCGGATGAGTTGAATGATCTACTCCTATTTCTCATGATTTTATGATATTATAAATCCTCACCGTCCCAGTTAACCTTTTACTCTTTGAATGTGTATCTGTAATTGTTGTTGGAATCAAGCCTTTCAGCCAACTGACATGAATAAAATATGCTAAAAGAATAGATCAACACGAACAAAAAGATTGACTTAAATTGCAATCAATTGTGATCTCAGCAACAATTAAAATAAAGCTCTAAACTTGATCATCAGTCAATGTTTTAAGATTCTACCTGTTATGATCTCTCAGTATAGCAGAGATAGAAAATTGGGAGAGACACCAATTAGCAAGCACTATGATTGATCTATTATGACATCTTCTGGTGCATAACTACAGAGTTCTCACTACAAAACTGGCAGCAGACTGGCTTGATAATTACTTCAGGCACTAAAGAATGGCAAACCTTCTCTACACAATACTTAAAAGGCCAGCTATGAATACAGCATAAACAAATCCTGAATAAAGCCAATGTGAATATGATTAATGTCAGAATTCTATTCCTGCACACACGTCACTGGGATGGTGAAAGCATCCACTGTTACAGTGCCATTTTTCCAAGCAAATGTTCGACCCCAGTAACACCATACCTGGTCATTGAAGATGGGTGCTTCCGAACTGATCATGCACCACAGCAAACATTTCCTACAAAGCTAGATCTACCTGACAATGTGGGAAATGGCATGGTGTGTCCAATCCATAAAAAAAGCAGAATAAATATAATCTGAAAATTTACTGCCCATCAATCTACAATAAAGTGATGAAAAGTGTCATTGATGCTGCTATTAAGTGCCATTTATTCACCATAAATTGCTCAATGATGCTCAGTGTGTGTTCTACTTGGAATATTTAGCTCCTGAACTAACTATAGTATTGAATTAGACATGGTCAGAAAAGTTGAATTCCAGAAGTGTGATGAGAATAACTACTATTGAAATCAAGGCAGCTAAACTTAGCTAATTATAGCATCAGGGAACCCAGTCAACGGGGAAACTCCAATGGATGAGGTTTTATCAAGCACAAATCATGATTATGGCTTCTGGAAACTAATCATCTCAGCCCAAAGGCAACTCTGCTGGAGTTCCTCAGAGCAGTGTCCAGGGCCTAAATATTCTGGTTCTAAGGACAGACATCTGCAACTCAAGACCTGACTCCCGAAACTTTTATTTAAAAACACCTGCAAGACACAACTAAGGAGTGTAAAGGAATATTTCCCACTTCCATGCAGCTCTAATAATAGCACATAAATTCAACGCGAAACAAAGGACAATGCAGCCAGAACGATTAGAATCAAATTACACCAGGTTATGGCCCAACTGGCTTATTTGGAAGCACTAACTTTCGGAATGCTACTCCTTCATCAGATGGTTGTCAACCGCTGTTGTGTGATTTTTAGATTTATCCACCCCAGTCCAACACTGGCTCTTCCACATCATAAAATTGGCCACTTTCACTTCCTCCACTACTGCCCAGAGTAGCAATAGTTTGTCCAACATGCTGAGTTTCTTCCATGCATCTAGCAAGGCTCTTTCAACAATACCTTCCAAATCTCTAACTTCTTTCACTCAGAGAAGCAGGCACAAATGGCAAAATCACCACCTCTATGTTCAGGTCAAGAATACACAGAATGAGCTGAAATCGTGGACATAATTTTTCTCGACCTACTGGGAAGTTTAGAAAGGCTGGAAGGGGAACCTTCATTTGTTAAGACACCAAAATTCAGATTTCCAAAGTTGAGTTAAATATGAAGTTTTCAGAGCCTTTTCAGATGGGTCAGCCTCTTCGATTATAAAGGTGTTGAAAGTCGTTTGCATTCATTATCCTTCCATCAATATTCATTAACCTGCTGGAATTATAATTATTGGCACTTCCTTGTCAAGCAAATAGAGAAAAAACATACATTCAGAAATCCGACTAGGATATACGAGTATTTACTTTGCAAAGTAGGTTTCTTCCTGGAGTACATATTCTGATGAGTACATATTCTTTTCAAAAGTCTGTATCCTCTATCATTAAAATAAAATAAAGAATGCAGATATTGGAAATCTAAAATGAAAACAAAATGCTATGGAAACTCAATAATTCTGGTGTCATCTGTATCAAGAAAAGCAGAGTTAACATTTTGGGTCTAGTGACTCTTGATCAGGAATGGTAGCAAGTTAAACTTAAAGGGTAAGTATCTTGGGGAATTGATGAAAGCAAGTGGGAAGCAGGGGGTGCAGGGGCTAAGGGAGAATGGAAGTTTGGGGGAACCTGTTGAGAGAGAGGAGCACATAGAGTTAATGGGAGTGCTGATGAGTGTGAGCAGTGCATAGTTAAGGGTGAACATGAGAGTAGGATAGGCTCAGGGGAAAGCTCAGAAGTGAAATTGTGAGTGGAGCCACAACAATAAAGAAAGATTGAAGTAGGGAATGCCAGAGATGTGAAGTGATGACTTCTATTGAATGTAGGTTAGAAGACGGTGTTTGCGTGTGAAGAAATTGAAAGAACAAAAGATGGAAAATAATTATTTGTTTCAGTCAAATCAATACAGAGTCCCACATTGAAAAAATGCAGAGAACATGGGAGGAGACAAAAGTCTGTTGCAGGAGTTCCTGCACCACTCAAATACATAAATGTGTGTGAGGCACATGAGACATCCAAGCAATTAATGAACACTTAATTACAACTGTACAATCAAATGAAACATACTGCAATGTAAAGGGTAATGGGCTGTCACCACTCATATCACTGACACCCAACCAAGTTACATGATTCATTAAACTCTGAGCTCAACAACAAGTGATGCTCCACAACATTGGTGGTTATGATGAGAAGTTGGTTTCATGTGAAACTGTGCTCAAGTCTTCATTGGCCCAGTTATCTGAATCTATATAAATGGGTTTGAAGTCATTATGCATGCTGTTGATTCCAAGGTTGCAGGGTTGCATCACATGGGATGGTATTGGTCACCAAGAGTCAGGTTGCACGTGATCCCACATGCAAGGAATGGATTATAATATCCGTACCTTCAAATTCCTTACACATAGACTCAATGAAGAAGAGAATAAGCAGTAATGGGTCACACAGGATCGGCCTTACTATGTTGAAATGGCTGTAGGGCAGACGTTCACATAACATGTAGTGAGAATTCAGTGATGGGTGATAATACCATTAATATCGAAGGACCAGGGATAAATTGATTGAAGGTATTTGAAAGAAGCTTGATTCAAAGTATTGATCTCGTCTTTATCTCTCCCTAGTCCATGACAATTCCAAGAGACTAGCTTTCCTGAGATTATGGGTTTGTTGTCAGCCAGAGTTACTGCCTGCTCAGGTCCTTCCATCTATGTTCCTTCACAAGTCTATAAATTGGAAATAGTATTGACATTTTGTTTTTAACTTTTTCAGGAGAATGACCAGATGATGGTCCTATATGGTTGGCCTCAATTTTAAGTGATTGTACCCAAAACTGTTCAGACTAAAGGTGTGTCTGGGCTGGCTGTTTCCAGAGAGTATGGATTTTTTTGTCTTTTCCACTGATTGGTATATGCTTAAGGTTCTGGATCAATGATGCTGGAAGAGCACAGCAGTTCAGGCAGCATCCAAAGTGCAGCGAAATTGACGTTTTGGGCAAAAACCCTTCATCAGGAATAAAGGCAGTGAGCCTGAAGCGTGGAGAGATAAGCTAGAGGAGGATGGGAGTGGGGAGAAAGTAGCATAGAGTACAATGGGTGAGTGGGGGAAGGGATGAAGGTGATAGGTCAGGGAGGAGAGGATGGAGTGTACACGTGGAAAAGGAGCTAGGCAGGTCGGACAAGTCCGGACAAGTCGTGGGGATAGTGCTGAGCTGGAAGTTTGGAACTAGGGTGAGGTGGGGGAAGGGGAAATGAGGAAACTGTTGAAATCCACATTGATGCCCTGGAGTTGAAGTGTTCCGAGGCGGAAGATGAGGCGTTCTTCCTCAAGGCATCTGGTGGTGAGGGAGCGGCGGTGAAGGAGGCCCAGGACCTCCAAGTCCTTGGCAGAGTGGGAGGGGGAGTTGAAATGTTGGGCCACGGGGTGGTGTGGTTGATTGGTGTGGGTGTCTTGGAGATGTTCCCTAAAGCGCTCTTCTAGGAGGCACCCAGTCTCCCAAATGTAGAGGAGACCGCATCGGGAGCAACAGATACAATAAATGATATTAGTGGATGTGCAGGTAAAACTTTGATGGATGTGGAAGGCTCCTTAAGGGCCTTGGATAGAGGTGAGGGAGGAGGTGTGGGCACAGGTTTTACAGTTCCTGCAGTGGGAGGGGAAGATTGGCAGGATGGGAGGGTGGGTTGTAGGGGGGTGTGGACTTGACCAGGTAGTCATGGAGGGAACGGTCTTTGTGGAAGATGGAAAGGGGTGGGGAGGGAAATATATCCCTGGTGATGGGGCCTTTTTGGAGGTGGCGGAAATGTTGGTGGATGATTTGGTTTATGTGAAGGTTTGTAGTTCTTCAAGTATCAAACTTGAAGAACTAAGCACTCTTAATCTTACAAACTTGAGCAAACATTTTTGTTGTTTTTTTTATTGAAACAGCTTTCAAAGCAAAGATTTATTTTCCCCATATCAATTCTGTCTCTCACTTGTGAGTGTGATGTTTGAGCCACCAATCTTGTGATGACTACATAAGAGGGCTTTTGTCTTTTTGACCCCTTCTCATTCAACATATAGTTATTATCCTTTTTAACACATAGCTGTAAATATAATTCACTAGAAAATGCAGCTGTCAATTTACCAAGGTTTTTTTGAGTGAAAGAAATTATGTTGATTACCTATTTACACTGAGGAAGATAAATGTGACACCAAACTCTCTCTCGCTTGCTCACTCACATTCTCATGTAATTTTAAAAAGGGTGTTTCTGGTACTGACAGGGGAATGAATGTTATTCAGGTTAAAAAAAACTTTAGCATCTTTGAAGTGTTATGAACAGATCACTTTTTTTTAACGCGGTGACTGGTAATAGTGAAGAATATAAACATGTTCAAACCCTATGAAATATTCATTCTCCAGTTTGCTTTTCCACTGTGTGTTGTTTTTGGAACTGATGAGAGAAACAAGCAGGGGGGAGAGAAGGAGAGAGATAGTCTTCCAGTTTTTGCTCAGAAATCTATTTTTCCTTCCCTCTCTTCTGTTGCTCAAACGCACCTATTAAAATATATTTCTGAGTATTCCTGAGTCTAGCTTCATTATCTTTTCAAACTGACAATCGCTCAATATATTACGTTATTGTACAAGTGTGGTATAAAAAGGAAATGTCACTTTTGTGATCTTGACTTGGTCACTTTGTTTCAATGAATTTTGATAAAAAAATGACTATTTCAGTGCAGTCAGTTTTTTGGATTCTACATGGATCTTAACTCAATTGTGAGTCAGGTGACCACTGGGGTCATTTTAAATTCATGTTTCTTCCTTTATAAGAATAACCTTTGTCCGTGAAAGATTGCGAGTATAACAATCAGACGATGAAAGTTAAAATTCAGCAAATTATATTTACCACTATTGCAACACTGTGCCAAAACAATTTGCCAAGCTAAATCCAGCAACCATAATGGCTTTGGTGTACTAGTCAAGAAGCAAGAGGAAATAGTGAAGGGATACCGAGTGCCTCCAAGACCAGAGACTTGTTGTGAAATAGCAAGCAGTACCTGAGAAGAGGAACCAGAGCACTTTGTGCTGATGAGCAATGTGCTGAGAGACAGTCTCACAAAGTCTTGGCACCCACCTGCAGGTGACTGAATGCTACTGCCACAAGCTTGTTTGCACTGCGCCTTTTGAAAGAAGATTTGCACCAGTGTGATTCTGAAGGAAGCATTGTGTCTATAGGGATGAAGTTCACAGCAGGATTGAACTTCCTCATCAGAATATTCAAATCACAAATGGGCACTTATGTAGCATCTCCCAATCAGCTGCCACAAGTTCACTGCGGCCCTTCTCAAGAAAGGAAATCTGATTGTGCATTTCACTATGAAACCAGGCAGCCAAGCTTCTTGAGCAATCAGATATTGAATCAGAATTAGGCCCTTTGGCCCTTTGAGTCTGTTTTGCCATTCAATGAGACCATGGCTAATCTGATTTAATCCACTTTTCTGCCTTATTTCTGCAACACTTACTGACTGAAAATCTGTCTACCTCAACCTTGAATACACTTAATAACCCATCTTCTACACGTTCTGCAGTAAAGAGTTCCACAGACTGAAAGAAATGTTTAAAAACTCCTCCTCATCACTGTCTTATTAGGTCACCTACTACCTTGGGGTTATATCTTTGGCTGTCCCAAGAGGGATAATGATCATTCTGCATTTATCTTGTGAAGTAACCTTGAAATCTTGTATTTCAATAAGAACTCATCTCATTCTTCTAAATTCCAATGAATGCAAGCACAAATGAACTCAAACCTTCTTCATCAGAAAATTCCCCACAAAGTGGAATCAGCCTAGTGAACCTTTCGTGGATTGTTCCAGTACCAGTGTATCTTTCCTTAGATAGGGGGACCAAATCTATTCACTGTATTCTGGCTAAGGTCTAAATAGTGCTTTGCACTGTTAATCTCCACCTCCATCACTTTACTAATGATCAGGAGTAGACTGATAGGGTGGGTGCAGTTGGCTGGATTGGATTAGTCTATCTTTATGTGTACAGATCATACTTGGGGGCAGTTTTTGGCATTTTTAGTTGTCTGTCAATGTTGTAACTGCACTCAAACAACTTGGCTAGATATCTGCATTACTGAGGAGGAACACTCCAGTACTCACCAGACCATGTATGCAAGATTGGGAATGTTTTCTGCAAATCCTAGTTTAATGACAGGGCTTAGTAGAGGGGTGAGGTAGACAAGCCCCATGTCTCCTCAGATGAGGTTAAAAATCACACAACCCTTGGTTATAGTCCAACAAGTTTATATGAAAGTATGAGTTTCAATGTACTGCTCCTTTGTCAGGTAGCTAGTGCTACTTGCCAAAGGAACAGTGCTCCAAAAGCTTGTACTTTCAAATAAACCTGTTAGACTATAATCTGATGTTGTGTGGCTTTTAACTTTGTCCATACCAGTCCAACACTGGCAACTCCACATCATGGCTACCATCTCAGATGAGAAAGAAGGAGAGTTCAGTGTAGCTGCTGATTCTCATCAATCCAGAGTTGCAGTGAAACATGGCAAACTGTTCTGAAAGAACCTATTATCAGTTAAATTTGAGACTGAATGACTTCAGGCAACTGATTAATATACTCAGAAATAGGAGCCAATCCTGGCTGAGAGGCATTCCTGCCCTGAAGGGAATTTTTGATTCCAACATTGACATTTTATGCTCCTTTGTTTAGCATTCAGTGCAGATTATTTTTCAAACTTTGCTTCAATGATTTCCCATGGAGGCTTTTCTCAACCATTGAGAAATCAAATAATATTCTTCACTACCCAACTCCCTTATTTGCTTTGTTATTGATTTGTCAATTTAGACCTCTCGCTCGGATTCCACCCTCACGATATTATTTTTGTATCGTTTCCCCATGGGGCAAGGGCCTGTAATAGTATTTTTGGATTTGCCATTCACATGGATCACGGATTTGTATATTGAAGGAATAAAACTGTTGCCAGGCTTTTGTGAATGACTGCTGCAAATGTCTCTAAAATAACACAGTTTTTTCAAACTAATGCTTTTGAGCAGCCAGAAGGAGCATAATATGAAAGGGATGAGGTAAAGCCAAGGCATAGTTTCTTGCCTTCTACCATTGTTGTTAAGATGGGTTTTTTTTTCAATCGCACCCTCTTCTCAAAGGCTAATTCCAAAGGTAGAATTTACAATACAAATAAACTATGTAATGAAACCTCTAATTTGATCTTCTTCCCAGATGCAAACCCTTCGTCAATGGTAGACCAAATGCATTGAACTGCCTAAAACATATTCCTGCATGTACCATGTAACCTGCCACATTGCAAGTAATCTATAATGTATGAGAAAATCTCCAATAAACAGAGAGACATAAACTATTAAAACAATACTGTCATAATTTATGCATTTGTATCATGTATAGGAAGATCATGACTGATTACTGGGTTGGTCTGGTATTATCGTCAGTTGCTGATTTCACTGATTATTAATATCCAGTTATGGCATGCAATGTCATATTGCACCACTGTATGTGTTTTCACTGATTGTGCAAGGTAGTTACCTTTGATAAATATTTGACAGAGCTTTATTACACCCTATTATTTTCAGGAAATCACTTAATAATATCAATAGTTTTCTTTTTGAGATTAGATTCCCTACAGTATGGAAACAGGCCCTTCGGCCCAACAGTCCACACTGACCCTCTGAACAGTAACCCACCCAGACCCATTTCCCCACTGTATATTTACCTCAACTAATGCATCTAACACTATGGACAATTTAGCATGGCCAGTTCACCTGACCTGCAAATCTTTAGATTGTAGGAGGAAACCAGAAGGAAACCCACACAGACACGGGGAGAATGTGCAAACTCCACACAGACAGTCAACCGAGGCAGGAATTGAACCCAGGTCCCTGGCGCTGTGAGGCAGCAGTGCTAAGTACTGAGCCACAATGCCGTTCCAATGGACTGTAAAAATCACTTGTATCTTTGTGCTGTCTGATGTATTTGGTAGACTTATTTGACTCAAATAGGTCTGTATAAAATATTAATTGTTCACTGTCTTTGTAAATCTGTGCAATTTCTTTCACAATATTGATTCTCATGTGTGACCTACGAGAATATCTTGGTGGAAAACGAAGTAGTCAATTATTCTACAACATTTAATTTCTTGTTTGTAGAGTTTTAACAGTGCTTCTCCTTCCAGGAAGATGGGAGCAGGAGCAAATCAATTGCCCCTCGGCCAGTTCTGCATTCAATAAAATAATGGCTGATCTGTGACCAAAGTCTGTATGTACAATTTTGGACAGGTTAATTGTAATTTTGATAAATAGAAATCTATTAGCTTGAGGTTTAAAGGCAAAAAGTAATCCATGATCAATTGCCATTTGTTGAAATGAGTTTGCAATGTTTACCAATGTTTTGCATTGTTATAATCAGTTGAGAAAGTAAGAACAGGCCCTCTCATTTCCAATCTTCATGGCTGATCACACAATGTGTGTAAATTTGTTTTACCATGAGACTAAACTTTTCACCAGTTAAAAATATAGTTAACTATTTTTTTTTCTGGAGCAGTAACAAGCCAATTGCAAAGTTTGTTTGAGTTAAAAATAAATAAGTTTGATATCTTTTCCATTCTAGCCGGAGATCAATTCTGCTGTCAAAACGTCATATCCTCTGCACAGTTAAAAAAAAACTCCTTTAGATACAAATTGGTTATATATTTCTTGTCAATGAATAAGGTTACTACCTTCTAACCTCAAGAAGAAGACCTAAAGTGAAACATACAGCCTTCAGGTTGTCACTTGGGCCCGTACACGGTTAAAAGGGCATTGTGCCCAGTTCAAAAGGAAGTGAAAATAGTCTGCAGTTTAAAGTCCTTTGACTGTCCCTGAGCCTTAAGGCTTTAATCTAAGACCAAGATTAGTTATGGACAGTCAGTAGTGGAAAATATTGCAGATTTCTTTTAAATTCTCAATTTCCTGATGTTTCTTTTCAATAAGTGTTGTCACTGTTTTTTGTTTCTATTTGAGAGACAGAGAAAAATCCTTCTCTAGCCTGAGTTCAGTTCTGCATGCAAAACCTCATCTCCTCTGCATAGACAAAACAAAACACTCCTTTATTTACAAACTGCTTATATATTTCTTGTCAATGAATATTATGTCTTCAGGCTTGATATTTGTAGGTGAGGTTCCCTCTCCAACACGTGAAGGATATCATGATATAAATCGAAATATGAGATGACATATTCCTACCAACACATGAATGATATGATTGGTTTTGGTTTCATTGCTGTTGGTTAAAATTTGAATTCCAATTCAGACTGGCTTTTTTTTATTCCATGTTGTTTTCATGAACTGGGACAATCTGTGAAGGTCAAGTTGTTCCAGTAGACAGCTCACATCAATGTTTTTGTCCTTTTTAAAAATCACATCAGTACGTGAAAGCCCTAGGTATTAAATTAGATGATAGAAATCAAAGATCAATATTTATATTTTCTATCATTGTGATAATTGTGAAAACATTTCCTACCTTTAGTCCTGAAAATCCTGGTTATAAAGTTTAAGTTATGCTCCCTCTCCGAGACTCTTTAACCACCAAGTCAATTCCTTTCAAAGTCACATTAGCATTTCTACATTCCAGAAATACAACTCTTGTCTGTTTAATCTCTCTGCACAAATTAACCATGGGACTGAACTCCCTCCAACGCCAATATTGCTCCTATGTTTTGATACCAAGATCCATTCACAAAATTCCAAATGTAGACTAATTAAAAGCTTTGTAGAGCTGTGGCGTATCTTTGACTATTCTACCCTTTAAATTTAAAATCCTGCAATGCATTAGATTTTTGATTATGTTTTGTATGTCTATTGTTTCTGACTTTCACCATTAGAACTCTGACCTATTCTATTTCACTCTAAAGTCGTTTTTTTTTAATCATCCAAATACTTAACATTGGTGCACATCCTTTAATACCTTTGCTTAAAAAAATCTATCCATCTCAAATTTTAAACTAACAACTAATCCTGCAATCACTGCTATTTGTGGAAGAGAGTTCCAAGCATTTACCGCACTATCTGTACTAAAGTGTTTCTTAACATTTCTCCTGATCGTCTGGTCCTAATTCTTAAATTATGTCCTCTAGTTCTGGATCCCCAACCAGTAGAAATAGTTCATCTTTAGGTACCCTCTCTTTTCCTGTTAATATTTTGAAGACTTTGGACAGATCACTCCTTAACCTTCTAGGTTAATGTGTGTAATTTCTCCTTATAATTTAATCTCTGAAGTCCTCGTGTGATTCTTGTAAAGCTACATTATACTCTCTCCAAGATTAGTATATCCTTCTGAAGGTTTCCTGCCCAGATCTGCTCTCAGTACTTCAGATGGGATCTAACCAGGGCTTTGTATATTAGAAGTATAACTTCTGCATCCTCTTACTCCTATCCTCTAGATATAAAGATATTAAAAAAATGTAGTTAACTATATTTTTAACTGGAGAAAGGTATAGCCTCATGGTAAGAACATCTGCAATATTCTCCACTACAGACTTTCTTGATTATTTTCTGCATACATTCATGACATTTTTAAATATCTATGCATCTGAACTCCCAAGTCTCTTTGGACATCCACTGTATGTACTTTAGATTAGATTAGATTACTTACAGTGTGGAAACAGGCCCTTCGGCCCAACAAGTCCACACTAACCTGCCGAAGCGCAACCCACCCAGACCCATTCCCCTACATTTACCCCTTCACCTAACACTACAGGCAATTTTGCATGGCCAATTCATCTAACCTGCACATGTTTGGATTGTGGGAGGAAACCAGAGCACCCGGAAGAAACCCACGCAGACGTGGGGAGAATGAACCCTTCATCAGGAAGGGCTGATGAAGGGCTTTTGCCCAAAAACGTTGATTTTTCTGCTCCTCAGATGCTGCCTGACCTGCTGTGCTTTTCCAGTACCACTCTAATCTAGAGTCTGGTTTCCAGCATCTGCAGTCCTTGTTTTTACTCTGTTTACAATGATGCCTATCTTGTACCATTAATGTATTGGATACATGACTCTCCACCATGAATTTTAAGTTGCTTAAAAATATGAGGAATATTTGAACCCTGACACAGATCCAAGGCACTAGTTACATCATGCTAGGTAGATCATCCATCCCATTAGAATTGGTCGTAAAGTCATACAGCACGGAAACAGGCCTTTGTGTCTCATCAGTCCATGCTGACCGTAATCCCAAACTAAATTAGTCCTACCTGACTATGTTGACCCACATCCCTTCAAATGTTTCTTATTCATGCACTTATTGTTACAATACGGGTCAGCCCTTCTGCTAATTTAAAACCCGCAACACAGAAAAGATTTATCCCATACAGTAATCTGTGAAAATTCAAGAGACCAAGCACTATTTAAGGTAAAAATTAACAAATTTCTTTAAGTATGACAGAGAATAATTAACTAACAACTATTTACAAGTCCTTCCTCCAACCTATGTTTTATCTTCCCCTTTGACAATACCAGTCTGATAAAACTCCCAATTAAGATTTACAAAACAAAACTTCTTATCTCAAAACCAGGCAGCTTTCAGTTTTCTCTGTATTCCTGTCATCTTTTCGGGGCTCTGCTTCACAGGTTACAGATTGATAAAGATATCTTTGAAGAGAACAATTTTTCAGACATTCTTTACTTTCTGGTAGCTGGACAGTTCTCCATTCAACTGTTCAATTTTCCCTGGTCTTAAACCCCCCATTGTGTCATTGGCTTTTAAAATTGTTAATATACTAAATTCAAGCTGGATTGGATTTTGGTATTTTTTGCAGTAAAATTTGAATTTATTGCCATAAGTCAATTCAGTTTTGTCATTTCCAGGCAACCAGCTACCCTAGCTACCCCAGTAGTTGGAGCACATGTTACATTGTATCTTTTTTCAGAACACTAGATGCTGTCAAGGCAGTTTTTGCTAGCTTTTAACTCTCTTAAAGGTACAGTACACTCACACCTTCATAACATGATCCAAATGTCTTTTGAATGTTATAATTGTACCAGCATCCACTCTGTGTTTTAAAAAAATGTCCCTCATGTCCTTTATAACCTTTCTCCTCCCACCTTAAAAATATGCCCTTTCACCTTGAAATTCCCCACAATAGGGGGATTCACCTCATTTATACACCTCATGATTTGCCTCTGCCTCTTTCTGCATATTTCATTATGGTAGCCTCCATTTAATCCTCTGGGAGATTCCTGTTGATCACATCTATTGATAGCCCCCATCCACAACTTTCGCCAGTTCATCCAAATCAGTTTGTTGGACATGATTATGGCTTTAAATATTGAATTTGTGAAGTTGATTGAGGGATAACTATTGAAGGAAGCTTCCCTTGTTTGTCACAAAATAATGCCATGGGATTTTTTGCAAAGACCGGAGTAGACAGATTTGGCAACAATTAAAAGTCTGTCCTGAAAGACAATACCTCTACCAGTGGAGTACAATGCTCCTTTACACTGCATGAAAGTGTGAACCTTGAGTTAACTCTTAATTATTAAAAAAAGTAGACTGACTTTTAAAAATTCTGTTATTTCACTTTCTTTTTCTTTATTGAAATGACAGAGTGCTCTGTGCAACTTTCCCATCTAAACAATGGTTCCTGAATTGTGATGGCACTGGATGAGTATAGTTTGTATTTGTGCATATTACCACCTCCCTTCTTTTAAAATATTGGGATAAAAAATATAGTTTTAGGTTCGACAATCATTAGATCCTATATTTTCTTTGTGATTGACTTACTTGCGTAAGTAATGCTGAGTCTTGTTTGAGACGTTTAGCATGGTAACTTCTTTATTCTATTCAAACTACTAAATTTTAAAATGTTTACCATTTCATTAATGATAACCACAGATTTATACTGTTGTTATTTATAGCAGCAAAAGCAAATTCCAAGTTAACGTTCACTTGATAAACAATTAAAACCTTGCATATTCAAGCATAGTCATTAGATTTCCTTTAGCGTTGCTCAACAGTCTTTGTGGCAATTCTCTGCATATTAGCTGCTCTGGCTGCCTGTTCCCATTTCCTTCTGCATTTTGTCTGCAAAGTTTTCTGCCACTGATGCAAATGCGGCCACTCACCTGACCTCTCCTTATCAGAGTGTTGACTTCAGGGAGCATTTTTCCTCATGTAATAAGAATTACTCCTCAGCCATGAATGTTCCAAAATTATTATCCAGTAGCACAATGTTGTAGTCCCCTAAATGCACCTTTACAAAGCAAAGGCTCACTTGATGCTTGTAAGTGGTTTAGATGCTATTTAGGTCCCTGCATTACACAGAGAATGTTGGCAGCACTATAGTTTGGAATACAATACTGATAGTTCTGCTGCAACCATAGAAATAAAGTGAGTGCACCAATCTTAAATAGAATTCACTCATTGGAATCAATATCAGTAACTTACGAATTGTGATCCTCGACTTCACAAAGCAAAATCAAATCTTTTTTTCTAATCTATACCAGTTATTTCAGGAAATCTATGACAAATTTTGTGGCACCATCTTTATCGAAAGTCAACAGAAATCGTAAATGGCAATTGATGAATATTTTAATACATAAAATGTGGCAGGCATTAATAACATCCTGCTTTGGGTTTGTGTCTCATCACACTGTATAACCGAATATCATTGACATTTCACTTAACCATGAAGCTGACTGACCTCTGTTCACTCCCCCAGTGCTAGATTAATAATTACAGTAGCACTTCCACAAGACTTTATGGCTCCAAGGTAAGAGCTTTATTGCTGTTATGAACCTATTCCGTCTTCATATAATAAGGTTGTAACTGGAGAGTCCAGTGCCTAAAAAGTTAAAATTGTTTTTTTCAGGAGCTTATCAATACATTGGAGTAAATGTACCCAACACATAGTTGCAACTGCAGAAAATAAACTTGTAAGCTCGTCTGTGTGACAAGATAAAAAATTAATAGCTTCCCATTTTCCACTCTCAATGATTCATTCCCTTGTTGTAAAACCATGTCAGGCCCCAGAGAGTTGTGTTCAATATAGAAATGCACAGTACACATAGAATTTAGGCCAGTATTTGTATATAGCTAGACATTTGTATATAGCTATAAATTTACTACAGTTATTTGCTCCAGTTAAAACTGCAAAAAACAAAACCTCATTATTTATTTCCTCTTAAAATTCAGTTAGCTGCAGAGAACTCCTCAATGAGATGGTGCAGAAAACGTGATCATTTTTTCAGGATTCAATATTATTTAGGGAACCCAGATGTTCGGGTTTCCCTGGATAATGTGAACTATTTAGGAAATATTTATACATCGCATCATCCTCCATTTCTGTCACCTACAAATGGATCCCAACAAGAGGGATATATTTCTCTCCCCACCCCTATCCACTTTCCACAAAGAGCTTTCACTCCGTGACTACCTCATCAGCTCCACGTCCCCCAACAACCCACTATCCCCTCCCAGCACATTCCCCTGCCACCACGGGAATTGCAAAACCTGCGCCCACACTTGCCCCCTCACCTCTGTCCATGACCCCAAAGGAGCCTTCCACATCTTCAAAGTTTCACTTCAACTTCCACACATGTCATTTACTGTATCCTTTGCTCCTGATGCAGTCTCCTCTACATTGCGGAGACAGGACGCCTACTCGCAGAGCACTTCAGAGACCATCTCTAGGACAGCTGCACCAAGCAACCCCACCGCCCCGTGGCTGAACACTTCAACTCCCCTCCCACTCTGCTGAGGACATATAAGTCTTGGCCCTCTTTCATCACCACTCTCTTACCACCCGATGCCAGGAGGAAGAACGCATCAACTTCTGCCTCAGGACCTGCCAACCCGATGGCATGTGGGTTTGACCAGTTTCCTCATTTCCCCTCCCCCATCTTCCCCCAGTTCCAACCTTCCAGCTCAGCACTTCCCTCATGATCTGTCTTATCTGTCCACCTTCCTTCCCACCTATCCACTCCACCCTCCCCTCAGATATAGCACCTTTACCCCCACTTCATCCCCCTATTGCACTCTCAGCTACCTTCCCCCAGTCGCACCACTTCCATTTATCTCTCCACCCCTAAGAATCCTAGCATCATTCCTGATTAAGGGCTTTTGCATGAAATGTCGATTTTCCTGCTTCTCGGATGCTGCCTGACCTACTGTGCTTTTCCAGCACCACACTCTTGACTCTATTTGGAATGTTGCTGTTCTTGTGTTGGGAGTTGGGTTGTGTGAACAAGATACTTAGATACAATATAAGTTAGGAAACAGATCCTTCAGCACACCAAGCCTGCACTCATTCCTGTTCCTTATTTAGACTGGCAACTTATTGCCCATATGCTGTTTCTTTCCCTCTGGTTGTCTCCCATTTGTGTGTCTTTTAAGATATGCCTTAAATGTGGCTATACTGCTTGCTTCCACCAGTGTGTTCCAGGCACCCACCATTCTGAAAAACCTTCCCTGACTTCTCCCCTAAACTTTTCCTCTCTTACTTTGAACCTGTGCCAGCCTGTAGTTGACTTTGCACCCTATTTGTGCAGTCCCTAACTTAGTAGACCTTCATCAAGCTGCCCCATCTTTCCAGTGAAAACAATCTGAGTTTATCCAACCTCATAACTAAAACCCTCCAGACTAGGCAACATCCTGGAAAACTTCCTGGCACCCTCTCCAATGCATCTACATCCTTGGTGGTGTGGCGACCAAAACCACACTAGTCTCCAGTCTCTGTATTTAGTGACCTGCTGCTCTGTTACCTTCCACACATGCTCCCAGCACCACAACGCCCCCCCTCCCCCCCCCCCCCCCCCCCCCCCCCTCCCACCCCACCTCTCCGGTGACACCGAGTGACACTATCAAACCTTGTTGCCAGGATATTGGAGTCCCTCCAGTTTACCTGCAACTTACCCTTCTTGTACCTTGGAAGGCATCCCAATGATCCAGATATCTGACGTGCTCCCACCACGCATCAGCTCTTTACCCATGCGTTCAATTGTACTCTGTCTCTGTTCGCAGTCTCAGCATGTGGCATGGGGAGTAATCCCGAGTTTATTATCCCAGAGTTCCTACTTTTTAGTTTACTACCTGACTTGTTAAAACTTAGGGTTGGAAATCAAGAGTGGAGGTTTACAAGAGGCTGGACTTGGATGGAAATCATATATCAAAGGTTGAAATAAGCACTCTTGGTCCATGAGAAACTTCTCAAGGAACTTTGGGGCCATCTTACTGCAGCTGCTGAGTGTCCCAAAGGAATTTCAGTTGCTTCTAGTCACACATATAAAGCAGCTTAAATGCAAGGCTTTCAGCCTTATTAATGTATTTAAAAATGGCATCTTGATATTTGGGAAGTTGGCTGCCCAGTTCCTTCCTCACTCGAATGAATCCTAGAAGTTGAGATTAGAGATGCTTTCCTTGGTTTTTGTGAATTTAACAACTCAACAATCCTCAATGCTGTTTGAATTGAAATACAAACGTTTGTCTGAGTCTGCTTAATCATGTGATCCCTACCTTGTAGCACCAATGTTATGTGTAAAAATCTTTAGCTTTCCTTCAATAAAGTTCTTATGCTGAACACATTGCTGTATTGCATACTCGAAGCATTCTATCAGAAGTGATAAGTGTCCGGAGCGTTTTTTGTAAGCAAGCTAAAGTACAGAACAGGCTGCCACAAAAAAATAGCTTAGAAAAATGGAATTCCAGGTAAAAAACTGCTTAATAAAATGTGGTGGCAATATTTTCTGCACAAATTACTGGGAATATATGAGGCAAAACTGAAAATTCTTCTCTGAACAATGACCAAATTATACAATAACAATGAATTTGAATAAAGTTGAACAATTACAAGCCAGTACCCTTTTATTGCTTCTATGAAGAGACTGTTTTGAAATATATTCCAGCCTAAATCTCTCTGAAGACTAGAAAAAACACAGGGTAGAAGTTTCAAAAGCTTTGAAGGCAATCCTTGAGCCCCAAATAAATGCTACATATGAGCAGTCTATTTAATATAGGGGGCAAAGTGAAATAAGATCTATTTATCAATATGTTGCATCATTAATTGCAGAAACCTGTAATGAAAGGATGAGTTAATGAAGACATAGTTGTAGTTGGAATAAGAGATCCAAAAGTGAAACACACTTACAAAGAGAAGACAAAGCTTACACTCTCAGGAGCGCAATTGACATTTGCAGATGTGCTGAGGATGTGAATAATCAATTAGAGCATATTAGAGGCAGGACAGACCTAGTTTTGAATAATGCTGACAGATTACCCAGGCACAGGGCAGAACACTTACAGAGAAAGGGCAGTACATAGTAACTTCAAAAATTAGAATAATTTAACATGCCACTGGAGAGGTAGCCCCTGAAGATTTTCACAATTAGCTATACAAAATACAACAGGTTGCTTCAGTTAAGTCGGTGGATGAGGCATGGTTTGAGACCATTGGAATGAGCACTCCAGAAGGAAAACATCAGATCAATATCATGTGTCAAATAGACACTGGTGCATCATGCACAAACCTTCAAAGATCTATGCGAAATGACTCAACATGGACACTCAAAAATGAAGTCCTCCAAAGCAAAATCAAAGCTATATGATGGCTTCATATGCATACCTCGCAGTCAAAGTCTTCTGCCAGCAAATTGAACGAGGGTATGGTATTCCAGATCGTGGACGGCAAGCGAATGCCATTCGTGTTAACCAGAACGAGTTTTAATAAAACAACAAACTGTGGCTGCTGGAGATCTGAAATACAAAACAGAAATTGATGGAGAAACTCAGCAGCTCTGCCAGCATCTGTGGAGAGAGAAAAGTTAATGTTTCGAGTCCAATGTGACTCTTCTTCAGAACAAGTTTAACCTTTGGACTAGTAGGTGCCAAATGGAGTTTGTAATATGTCACAGCCTCTTAGACCATTGACTGGAACACATTGTAGTGGATGACATCTTGACAGGGTTAAGATGGTTTCCTGGAGAATGTCATTTCATGTTAAATGAGAATGCGAGACCAAATCAGCCTTTGCTGAGGAAAGCTATGGTTGCATCAAAGCTCACCCAAAAAACAAGCTAGAAGAATTGGAAAAGCAATCATGGAAGTGAAAACTCCTCCATAATGATTTGGCAGCATGATGAGGGGGAAATCATCTGCAAAGCTCAGCATGTGAATTGACTCAAAGGATCTAAATAAAGCACAAATGAAGAGGTCTCCAAAATCTTAAGCACAAGATTGTTTTTAATATAACTGCAATCCGAGATCTCGTGAGAAGAAAATACAGAAGTAGTAGTTTATTTTTAGTGCTATATCAATGTAAAACCCAAGTGTATATTATTATTCATCCTCAATTCATCATGTCTAGGTGTGACACCTGTGACTATGTATTATCTGCCAGTGACGTTAAGATAATAAGAATGGGGAACAGGAGTAGGAAATTCAGCCCCTCAAGGCCTCCCTTCTATTCAAATGTGATCATGGTTGACCTCATCTCAGCCTCAACTCCACTTTCCTGTCCACTCCATACAACTCTTCAATATGTTACTCATTGAAAATAACTATCTCCTCCTTAAATGTAATCAGTGTCCCCTGCACTCTGGGTTTATGCATTCCACAGCTTCATCACCCTTTAAAAGAAGCTATTTGATTTGATTTATTTGTTGCCAGGTGTACCTACATACTATAAAAAGCTTTGTTTATGAGCAGCACAGGCAGATCATAGTAAGCAAGGTCATACAGATCATAGGGTGAAAAATAAACTTGGACAGACGCATACAGGTTACATTGCATAGGGCGTCATTCTCATCCATGCTTTAAATTTGCCACCCACAGCGTAAAACTATGACCTCTCACTCTAATTTGCCCCACAAGATGAAACATCTACTCTATATCTATTTTGAGATGTACATGATGCTAAAGGGAATTGACAATTAGAGCTATTGAAGTCTGGACTATGGTTTAAGACTACTAGTTGTATATAATCTATCGAATTAGTATCATCTAGGAGGGTGTAATATTTGTTCTTGATTTTCTTCATTTGGGAAAGCATCCTCTCACAAAGGCATGTGGAGTCAAATTCAGTCTTCATTTTAGAAGCACAGGATGATAGAAGTGGGAATTTTTCTCTGTTTATGAGTCCTCAAAAGGCAACATTCTTTGTAAAAACTGAAAGAACTGCAGATGCTAGAAATGAGAAACTCAGCAGGTCTGTCAGCATCTGTGGAGAGAAATCACAGTTAATGTTACAGGTCAAGTGACCCTTCCTCAGAACTGTGCACTGTCCTTTGATTCGACTTTCAGCTATCATTTTGCATAATAAATATCTCCATATCAACTTCTCTGATTTGTAAATCAGATACCTGGTGGAATTTTGTAGCAAATCCACCAATGCCATTTTAAACAAATAGATTTGAGTTCAATGTGATGATTTGTTTCATCACATCTAATTCCTAAAATTACCTATTAAATTTCTCTGCTAACTTCCTCAGACATGCACAGAAGTTATCTGAGTAGAACTATATTTCCTGATCTTTGTTTTTTTTTGGTAGTTTATCCAAATGTGGGAAGTATTGCAGTGTATTAATTTTTAATTGAGGGAACCATAGACCCAGTTTCAATTTGGATGCATTAACTTTATTATTTACATTATGGTATTTCAGCACTAGTGTTGCCGCAACTAGTTGTTTAATTTTAATGAATACTACTTCTTGTTCTGTGTCCCAATACCATAATACGTTCGTGAGCAAGAAGTGACATATTCTTTCACAGTGGGACAACAAATTCGGTAAGAATATTGCCAAATAGTTGGCCACTTAAACAAATCATTGCACCTCTTTTGCATCTGTTTGTTTCTGCATCGCTGCTATAGAGCGTTTGGGGATTTGAGCAAATATCTTTCTGCTGTTAGTACATGTGCATACACTTAGCTTTGGGCACTTCTAATTGCAATTTTATTTTTGTTCAGCTTCAGGTTCACCCGGTGAGCTCCATTGACCAGTCGTGGTGGATTTCAATTGTGGCCAGCAAAGGTTTTTTTCTATTGTGTCTCAACATCCAAAAACTGGAGATCATCAATGAGAACTTACACTCCAGGAAGACAGTTATTATTTCATACTGTCAATCATAGAGTTCCTGACAGTGGATGTCACTGCTTGCATTCTCTCGCCAGGTGCACATCCTGCATGACCTCTACTTCTGAAAGCTGTGCATTTAGAGAAGAGCATATACTCTTAACAAACTTGACCAGCTTGTTGCACCATGTTTCACCTTGGTCTAGATGGACTATATTGGAGGGTAAAATAAGTTTGTAATGCAAGTGAATGAATAAGAAATGTAATAGGGGATATATTCAGCCTTTAGATTAGAGTGGTGCTAGAAAAGCACAGCAGGTCAGGCAGCATCTGAGGAGCAGGAAAATCAACGTTTCAGGCAAAAACCCTCGATCAGGAATAGCAGGAGGTAGCCTCCAGGGTGGAGAGATAAATGGGGGGGGTGGGGCTGGGGAGAAGGTAGCAAGGAGTACAATAGATGAATGGGGGTGGGGATAGAGGTGATAGGTCAGAGAGGAAGATGGGGGAAGGTAGCAAAAAGTACAATAGGTGAATGGGGGTGGGGATGAAGGTGATAGGTCAAAGGGAAGGTGGAGCGGATAGGTGGAAAGGGAGATTGGCAGGTAGGACAGGTCATGGGGACAGTACTGAGGAATGATGGAACTGAGGTAAGGTGGGGGAAGGGAAAATGAGGAAACTGGTGAAATCCACATTGATGCCCTGGGATTGAAGTGTTCCGAGGCGGAAGATGAGGCATTCTTCTTCCAGGCATCGGGTGGTGAGGAAGCGGCGATGGAGGAGGCCCAGGACCTGCATGTCCTTGGCAGAGTGGAGGGGGAGTTGAAATGTTGGGCCATGGGGCAGTGGGGATATATTCAGCCTAACAAGTCCTTGCAGATTCTACGCGAAAGCAACTCAGCTAACCTCACTCTGCCGCCTATTCTCTATAGACTCATAACTTTTTCTTCGGTTGCTTATCTAATAGATCTATGCAAGACAAACAATATTTAGAAGAAAATCTCAACCAATTTCTGAGGAGTGCAAGGTGAACTGTGCCTCCAAAACAAATCACAACGATTGACATGAAATGCCTCTTAACCTGAAAGCACCAACATCATGGCCTTTGATCAGCATGCTTCATCTAAAGAAAATTGACAAGCTGAGGGCTTTTTTGAAAGCTTGTTTTTTTTTAAAAATCTAAACCAGCAGCAAAAGTTAAAGTTTGCACTGAGGCATCATATCATGTTTGCCATCTTCTAGTAACATACAAGAAATCATTCACAGATGAAGTCATTAATGAGGAAATCACAATGGCAATTGACTCTTTTCGTCAAAGACATTTAGAACAAAGATGAAATAACAATGAAGATGCAGAGCATGACATTGATGTTTCCACAGTAGCAAGATAAGCCAAAGATGTTTTTACAGCAATTATTGCAGAACCGGAAGAACTGTGATTTTTTCTTGCTGTAGTTCACTCAATCCATTGACAAGACTCACATAGCCCAGCTGAATGTTTTTTCCAGCATTCCTTTTTCAAGGACTTCATTTTTTTTAAAGTTTTAAATCTAAAGAGAATTCTCACCCTCTTGGTGCTTTAAACTGAGAACAGGGGATGGTGATATCTACATTAAATTCAAAAAGGTGCATGCTCGAGAAAAGCATTCCAATCAAGAAACTGGTTTCCATCCCTACTGATGGTGTATCAGCCATGCTTGTTACATTTCACAGAAATTGTCCCGATTTCTCATCTTTTTTTTCTCAGTTACCACTTTATAATCCCCCAGCAACCATTAGCATGTAAATTTATGGACTTTTCTCATGAAATGAAAGTTGATGGCAAGATAGGAAACTTTATTCATGCAAAAGGCCTTCAGTACTGTTTGTTTAAATCCTCGCTGAATGAACTCGATGCTGCTTCCAGTGAAGTAATCCTTTGTACTAATGTCAGGTGGTTAAGTCCAAGCAACGTTTTGCAAAGGTTTTTAGATCTCGTGCCTGACACTGACATTTTTCTTGAATCAAGGAATGAAGTGTGCAGTAAGTTGTCTAATCAATGTGTGGTTGTTCAATTCTGAGTTACTTACAGACATAAGATCAAAAATGGACGAGCAGTGAACTATAGAGAGAGGACCGAGACCTAGCACAATGTCCAATTTGTCATCGCATGGTGAAAAAATATGTCAACTCATGGCCAAGGACATGCTGTGGTTTTGGGACACAGAACAAGCAGCAGCATTCATTGAAATCAATCAAACAGCAGCACCAGTGTATAAACACTACTATGTAAATGATAAAGTCACCCTGGAATATGATGCCAGCAAAACAAGTCTTGGAGCAACCCAATTGCAGCAAGTTGGCAGTGCTTTTGCAAACAGTGTGCTAATACAAGCAGAAAGTTGTCAATCCTGGATCAAGAAAGGGTGCTTATTCATTTGCTTTGCTTGGGAACTTTTGTCTTCTCCAGCTGTTGATGAAAATGTGACAGTCAAATTTGACCTCAAGCCTTTTTAAAAGCCGCACATGAGCCAGTGCAATGTTTGTAATGAGTAGGAAGTGAAGGAAGCTAGAGAACCATTCATGTCAAATGACATCCCAGACAGACCGTGGATGAAGCTGGGAGTAGATCTCTTCAAACTTGCAGGAGCTGATTACCTTCTCACAGTGGACTGCTGTTCTGATTCCTGGGAGGTAGACCAGATGTCTTTGTTGTTTTACGCTGAGATTGCCAAGTGCTTTAAGACTTACTTCAGCCTTATGACATTCTTGACATTGGCATGATTCACAATGGTCCTCTGTTCATGAAGAAACAATTAAGTGGGTGCACAAAAGATTGAAAAATCCAACATCACATATTCTCACCAGTCAACTGAAATAACTGGAGCAACAGTGAAAATCACAAAAAGGAAATATATATTAAAAAAATTGTGCACAGATGTATACAAAGCTGTCCTTAAATGGAGATGCACACCTACTGAAGGGCTAGAAAAAAGATCAGTTCAAAGATTAATATTGCTGCATACAATAGCTACTCTTCTGTAACAAGGATTTAGAGATGCTGGTGCTGGACTGGGGTGTACAAAGTTAAAAATCACACAACACCAGGTTATAGTCCAACAGGTTTAATTGGAAGCACTAGCTTTCGGAGCATCGCTTCTTCATCAGGTGGTTGTGATGAAGGAGCGGCCCTCCAAAGGCTAGTGTGCTTCCAATTAAGCCTGTTGGACTATAACCTGGTGTTGTGTGATTTTTTAACTTCTATAACAAGTGTTACTGAAGTCATAATTAGTAATAAGCATGAGAGAAAAAAGAAATCAAGGTGAAATGGCAGCATGCCAACTCTCATTTTGAGAAAATTGTTGAAACATTGTCAGAGTTGATCATTGGAAAGCCAGCAGGGCTCAAGCATTCAAAGCTTTCAACAAGAGCCAGCCCAAGTGGTTGACCGGGAAGAGGTGAACACATCATATAGATAGATCACACATATCACCCAGTAAACCCAGGAGTCCATGGCAATCCAACTACTGCAGTAGAACAATGTTTGCCTCAGTAACAACAAATGACACCAGACAATCTCACCCAGCTGAACAATGAATCTGTACTGTGAAATGTACCTGGCAAATTGACCAATGTGAGAAACTACTGTATTATTTGTTATAAGTATAGTATGTGAAGATATATTTATCTGACTGTGAATGCTCCTGTGATTGCAACTAACTTGTTTGGACTCAGCAATCTAGCTGCTTAAGGAGAGACTATGGATCTTGAGCATAGTAGTTATTTGCTTCCATCCCCTGGACAGTCTTGATTAGAGAGTTTGCTGGTCCTCTTTCATTTCTTGTCCACCTCCTGCACTAAAATCTCCAATGCTGTGTCAGACCACATTGGAGTATGTTTCCCATGCTTAAGCAAAATTAGCAAATGTTTTCCCTAGTGTGCCTTTTGCAACCAATTCTACTGCTCAATGCAGTCAGAATATACCTTCACCGTAAAAAAGATAGATTGTATTTAACTAATGCAGGTTAGCTTTAAAATGGTACTGGCCTTTACATGTTTAGTCCTCTGAGGTATGTAATTGCCAAACAATATATTTTTAACTGCGTTGCACATTTTTCTTATTTATGAACTGACGGGACAATACTTGCCTGCCTGCTTTTGAAGGAATAAGTATAGGTTAACCACATTGAAATCTTTGTGCTCATTTTTTGTTTTATTTAATTCTTCACCCATTTATTCTGGATATTACTTTTATTTCTGGTGGAGATATTGATATCATGATCAGTTTCTCAATGCTTTAGATAAGGACTGAACACCTTACTAATGCAAACTGATAAATGTTTATTAGCAGAGACGTGGTAGAGTAGGACTCATTAAAACCTACATAATGCAAATTCTAGTTCGCTGTGGCCTAACATCATTAAACATCACTGAAGATGCAGTCTGTTAGCATGTAGCTATTAATCCCATACACAGCACCTCCATCTGTGTATTCTCTAGCCATTAATCAATTACATTACAAACGAATTTCATTTTTATCTTACACGTGCATCACACCCAAGTTTCTTGAAACAAAGTTGTTAATTTCCATCAGTAAGAGACATATGCATTCCACCACTTTCTCCTTGGAACAAAAAAGCATTGGCAAACTGAAAAGGCAGGTTTTGTCAATAACTGGTACCTGAGCTCTGAGACTGATGACTTGAAGGCAAATACAGTGAATGCCGATTAAAGAAGAACTGATTCAAAGACAAATCTTCAGGACCTGAATCCACAGATACTCATAAAAGAGGAAGAGAGCAAACTGACATTCCCATTCTCTTTCTCCTCTGTTTTTCCTTCTTTCCTTTGTTCCCGGGGAAAAAAAGACAAAAATTAGGCTGGAAAATACAAAGCACTTGCAGCTCCATTGGAGAACTTTGCAGCTGTGTCATCCATTGCTGCTGCAACAATAATAGATTTATTCAACAACACATCCAGAAATGCATCAGGTAGGTGAATAAAGAGCATTCTGAAAACAAAGAACTACTACTCTTAAGGTAAGAATTTCTCATTGTGTAGGTAGTCATATAAATGTCACACCTTCAGGTTGAGGCTGCTTCTCTGCAGACAATGACATTTTGGAAACACCAGCAAGAATTTAAGATTTCATCATTTGTCACAATTTGAAGAAATTTTATCGTTTTGGATAAATTTGATCTAATTAAATACTTTTGGACATTTAAATTAGGATGTGTATCTATAGGAAGCTTTCAGTATTATCTGTAGACTTGGTTAAAGACTCAGAACTGGACACTGCAATCAGCTATTTTCTTTACAAGAGCTACGTTAGTAATAGGGACATGTAAGATTGTCACTTAAAGACATTTCTGTATGAGATTGTAATTGCTGATGCTGCGTGGCAATGGTCTATGAATGGAATGAACAGCCAAATTCACTTCTTGGTTTAAATGAGTTCACAGTACAGAGGTTCATCCCAAAGAAAAGAAAAAAGATCCAGGTGGAGTTAGACAGCCATAGCTGATAAAGGAAGATGGGAAATGTATCAAAGAAAAAAAGAGAGAGCCTATAAAGTGGCCAAGAGCACTGAGAAATCAGAAGATTGGGGAGACTACAAAAACAGAGAATAACAAAGAGAGAAATAAGAAAGGAAAAGATAAAATATGAAGCTTAGCTAGCTAGTAATATTAGAAATGACAGTAAAAGTTTCTTTCAATATGTAAGAAACAAACAAGAGGTAAAAGTAGAAATTGGGCTGCTCCAAATTGATGCAGGAAGGGTAGTCCTAAGAGATAAGGAAATAGCTGAAGAACTTAATTAGTACTTTGCGTCAGTCTTCACAGTGGAAGATGAGTAATATGCCAACAATTAAGGGGAGTCAGGAGCAGAGTTGAGTATGGTACCATTACAAAAGGGAAAAGTGTAAGAAAAGCTAAAAAGGTTTAAAAATTGATAAATTATCCTGGCCCCAATGGACTACATCCTAGAGTTCTGAGGGAGGTGGCTGAGGAAATAGTGGAGGCATTGATTGTGCTCTTTCAAAAGTCACTGGAGTCGGGAAAGTCCCAGATGATTGGAAAATCACTGTTGTAACCCTCTTATTCAAGAAAGGATCAAGACAAAAGATGGAAAATTATAGCTGATTGGCCTAATCTTAGTTGTAGTTAAAATTCTAGAATCCATTGTTAAGGGTGCTATTTCTAAATTCTTGGAAGTGCAGGGTCGGATTAGACCAAGTCAGCATGGATTTAGTAGGGGGAGGTTGTGCCTGACAAACCTATTAGAATTCTTTGAAGAGGTAACAAGTATGTTAGACCAGGGAAACCCAGTGGATGTTATCTATCTAGCCTTCCATAAGCCTTTGATAAGGTGCCTCATGGAAGGCTGCTGAGTAAGACGATGGCCCATGGTGTTTGAGGTGAGCTACTGGCATGGATTGAGGATTGGCTGTTTGTCAGAAGGCAGAGAGTTGGGGTAAAATGTTCTTTGTAAAATGGTGATGTTCTGCAGGGTTCAGTTGGGGCAGCAGCTGTTTACATTATCTATTAATGATCTCGATGAAGGGACTGGGGGCAATCTGGTGAAGTTCACCAATGATACAAAGTTAGGTGGACAGGCAGGTAGTGCTGAGGAGGTGGCGAGGCTGCAGAAAGATTTAGACAGTTTAGGAGAGTGGTCCAGGAAATGGCTGATGAAATTCAATGTGAGCAAATGTGAGGTCTTGCACTTTGGAAAAAAGAATACAGGCATGGACTATTTTCCAAATGGTGAGAAAATTCAAAAAGTCAAAGTATAAAGGGATCTGGGAGTGCTAGTCCAGGATTCTCTAAAGATTGACTTGCAGGTTGAATCCATGATTAAGAAAACAAATGTAATGTTTTCATTTATTTCAGGATGGTCGGAATATAAAAGCAGCGATGTGCTTCTGAAACTTTATAAAGCTCTGGTTAGGCCCCATTTGGAATACTGTGTCCAATTTTGGGCTCCACACTTCAGGAAGGACATGCTGACACTGAAGCATGCTCAGTGGAGATTCACACGGATGATCCCTGGAATGGTAGGCCGAACAGACGATAAACGGCCGAGGATCCTGCAATTGTATTCATTTGAGTTTAGTAAGTTGGGGGAAGATCTAATAGAAGCTTACAAGATAATGCATGGCTTAGAAAGGGTGGATACTGGGAATTTGTTTCCATTAGGCAGGGAGACTAGGATCCGGAGGCACAGTGGGTGTCAATTTAAAAATAGAAGGCGTCAATTTAGAATGGAAGTGAGGAAACATTTCTTCGGCCAGAAAGTGGTGGGCCTGTGGAATTCATTTATGCGGAGCATAGTAGAGGCCAGAACATTAAATGTCTTCAAGGCAGAGATTGATAAATTCTTGATCTCGCAAGAAATTAATGCTATAGGGAGAGTGCGGGTAAGTGGAATTGAAATGCCCATCAGTCATGATTAAATGGCGGAGTGGACCCGATGGGTCAAATAGCCTTACTTCCACTCGTATGTCTTATGATCTTATGTTTTATTGTCTTATGGTCTTTTGTCATCGTTTTCCACAAAATACTCATTCTCCTCTAAGAATATTGAAGAGCTGTCATCAGAGTCATCATCTACACTGTCTTCAAGGATTAAAATAATATTCAAGATCTGTCTTCCAATAACCATTTAATGTTGGTGATGCCTGTTTCATGTCCACTCAAATCCCTCCGCACCTTATTGTGAGATACATTTTCTGTAATTATTCCTTCAAATGTAGTAATCTGTTCAGTCCGCTTTGCCTTGTATGGTACAGAAAAGCAACATATTAATCCAACTAGAAAAAGCTCTTGTGTTGAATAAGAAAGGTTTTAATCCAAATTGCAACTGTATACAGATCTTTTTAATAAAATTGATATTGTTGAAAAGAATGAGGACCACCTGAATGCTGGGTGTTATATCATTGAGATCCATGAGTCTACATGACATCATCACAGTGGGTGGTACATAGGGCTGTCCTCAGCAGTACATTTTTCAGACCTTTGCACCCTCGTGCACAGTTATTCTCTCCCATCTTCTAATTTAGATTAATAGAGTTATATCGGATGGAAATAGACCTTTTGGTTCAACTCGTTAATGCCAACCAGATATCCTAAATTGATCTTGTCCCATTTACCAGCATTTGGCCCATTTCCCTATGAACCATTTCTATTCATGTGCCCATCCAGATGCCTTTAAAATGTTGTCATTGTACCTGTATCCTCCACTTCCTCTGGCAGCTCTTTCCATACATGGACCATTTGCATAAAAATGTTGCCAGTCAGGTCCTTTTAAATATTACCCCTCTCACTTTAAACCAGTGCTACACTGGCAAAAACAAATCTTGGCTATTCATTCTATCCATGCCCAATGCCCTATCCATGCCCAATCATTCTATCCAATGATTTTATAAACCCCTATGAGATTACTCCTCAGTTTCCAACAGTCCAAAAAGGCCCCAGACTATTCTGCCTCTTCCAATACCTCAAATCCTCCAACTTCATCAATCTTTTGATTAGATTCGATTTCCTACAGTATGGAAACAGGCCCTTTGGCCCAACAAGTCCACACCAACCCTCTGAAGAGCTACCCACCCAGATCCATTCCCCCACATTCACCCCTGACTAATGCACCTAACACTACAGGCAATTTAGCATGGCCAATTCACCTGACTTGCTCGTCTTTGGATTGTGGGAGGAAACCGGAGCACCCGGAGGAAACCCACACAGACACGGGGAGAATGTGCAAACTCCACACAGACAGTTGCCTGAGGGGGGTATTGAACCCGGGTCTCTGGCGCTGTAAGGCAGCAGTGCTAACCACTGAACCACTGTGCCGCCCAATTTCTGAACCCTTTAAAGATGAACAATTTCTTTGCTGTAACAGGGAGACCAAATTGAATGCAGTATTTTAAAAGTGGCCTAACTAATGTCCTGCACAGCTGCAGCATGAACCCCCAAGTCCTATACTCATTGCACTGACCAATGGATGCAAGCGTGCCAAATGCCTATCTACCTGCTACTTCACTTTCAAAGAGCTGTGCACCTGCACCCATAGATCCCTTTATTCAGCAACACACCCCAAAGACCTATCATTAGCTGTATATGTCCTGCCTTGGTTTGCCTTACCGAAATGCAACACCTCACATTTATCTAAGTTAAACTACATCTGATGAAAGCTTTATTGTACTCTGATAACATCCTTCGCCGTCCGCCACAATAATTTTAGTATTATCTGTAAAGTTACTAACCATTCCTCTTATATTCACTTAAAAATCTTTCATATAATGATGAAAAGCAGAGTACCCAGCATCGATTCTTGTAGCACACTGTTGGTCACAGGCCTGCAGTCCAAAAAATAAGCTTCCAAAATTACCACCCTCTGTCTCCTACCTTCAAGACAATTTTGCTCCCCCTGTAAAGATCAATAGAAGATCTAAAATGCCATCTTGCATGATTGGTCATCCTCGTCCTCAATGCAACATTTCCTGCTTTTTTCTTAAACTTGTCTCCTCAAAAGGTTTACAATTTTAAATGAAGATAAATTCACAGTGAAATGAGTCAACCTTATTGTATTTAACAACTGAAGAATGAAAATAATTCCATGATACAGAAGCTTATCTTCCTAATTAGGAACAATTCTGATTGGGTATAATATTAGACTAGATTAGATTACTTACAGTGTGGAAACAGGCCCTTCGGCCCAACAAGTCCACACCGACCCGCCAAAGCGCAACCCACCCATACCCCTACATACACCCCTTACCTAACACTACGGGCAATTTAGCATGGCCAATTCACCTGACCCGCACATCTTTGGACTGTGGGAGGAAACCGGAGCACCCGGAGGAAACCCACGCAGACACGGGGAGAACGTGCAAGCTCCACACAGTCAGTCGCCTGAGTCGGGAATTGAACCCGGGTCTCAGGCGCTGTGAGGAAGCAGTGCTAACCACTGTGCCACCATGCCGCCCACACAAAAAAAATATGCAGAGTATTAGTAATGCCTTTCTCACTGTATAAAAGTATATACGTATCGCCCCTACAACTGTTATTGAAACATCTCCATCGTCCTGATGTCGAATGGAAGATGATTAGAGAAATTCAGGCTTCAAGCTTGTTATGGCTTCTGAACAAATGGGTACATTTGCTTCTGTATCCAATTTAAAATTGATCCTCTCACCATTTGCTATGGTATCTGCAGACCAAAAGTGTTCTTGAGGGTTTACATTTCCCCTAAGAAGAATGTATCCTGTTCTTCTGCACCCTCTATTTAGGGAAAGTTGCAGATTTGGAGCAGTCGGGTTTTAAATTTTTGTCCAGCACATGGAAATCATTGATGAAGCAACCTACTTATTAGGATGTTACTATATATCTTATATGCTACACCCCATCATAGTTCAATGATTTTGTCATAACAAATTTCTCTTCACTCAGCATGCTGTCCCACTTCACAAGATGTATGCTTCTGACCTGCACTGATATTTCTAAATATGCTGACACCACCAATCTCAATAGTTATGAGGCTTACATCACTTTCAAATAGAAGTTCCTCCCTGTGGTAAATCATCTTCCTTTGTTGACAAAATTCTAAGTAAGTTGTCCCAGGTAAGTTCAACTTCAATATGAAATACACGACATTCGTTTGGCAAAATATCTTCCTATGCTAATTAACAAGCAAGATGATCTTTTGCTACCTGAATGATCTATAAATCTCAATTTTTCTCTCTCTGACTTATGAAAGCCTTGCATAACACTCTCACTTATGTATGGACACCTGGCATTGGAGACATTGGACTTTCACTTCCCCTCTTCCTTCTCAAAGCAATTTTACTCGTGGAGGTTCTATTGGACTAACTGCCTGCAGGCAATTTAGGCTTTTAAGTAGGCAATTACTGGCACATTGAGAGGCTTATCACACCATCAGTTTTTAACGGATGACAGATACGGCCCACAATAAGCAACAATTCATGGTCCCTTTACCCTAGCTAAAATATCAAGGGAAGAAGGTCCAATAATCATTTAGTGGCTGATGGCCATTAATAGACTTGAGATGACACTTCCACTACTCAAAGACAGAAACTGTTAGATCTCCAGTAGCTACAGTGCCACTAGGAGTGGTGACTGCAGCTGGTACTGCATTCAAGTATTGAGGAGGCATTTCACTCTGTTTTGGGACTTGGTAATTGGGAGCCAGTCATGAGGAGAATAGCAGACCAGGGTTTCAGAGGCCATCAGGGAAGGTGCACTTGAACATGTTGAGTGCACAACACTTTGAGTTATGGGGATATTAACAGGGACCTACCCTCCTTGTCATTAACCTGTGCAGAGAGACTTGCAGGTCGTCCACTTGGCTATCATGGTTTTTTTGTCTTTGTCAGTTAAATCCCAGAAGATAGAGTGAGGCCCCCAAAAATAATACTTCCCACGTAAGGGCCTCATTGGCCCACTGGCAGGTATGCAGGCCAACTGATAAACCTGATAAGATAGCTGTTAAAATTCTGGTTGGGATAGTGGGGTCAGATGGGTGGAGAGCAAGCTCCAGGAATTCACATTCCTCCTCACTCATTTCCTAGCCATCAAGCTTGCAAGCAAAGGAGCTTACAATCTAGCTACTTTTGCCTATTTTTTGTGTGCTTTTCAGAGGAAATGTATAGATTTTCACAAGGCTTATCGTATTGCACTATGATAATTCAGTAACACCTTCCAGTTGATGCTGAATAACAGAGAACACTGATAGAAATCAAAACATGCAGAGTAGAAGCAGCTTATAAAAGGTGACAAGGAGTAGGCATTATGTGTTAAAGGTGCAGCACAAAATCAATCATTGATGAGCATGTTGGAGGAAGAGCAGGCTGAATGTTAGATGAACATCTGACTGAACCAACATCATTGGAGGTGAACTATCAGCACTCACACATCTACTCTAATGTCTCATTGTGAGCACAGCAAATATCGCAGCAAGCTGAACTTTAGAGAGGAATAGTGTACACAGAAGCCTCTTCAGCAAACTTTCATTTAATGATTTGTACCATTTTGTGAAAATAGGACAGTGGATAATGAACAGCATCTGGATAGTAGTACCAGTGAACTGAAACATATACTCTATTTCTCAGTGTTATTTTAATTTGTAGCAGTAGATTGGGTCAGTCGTGTTTTTGTGTGCACGGAAGGAAATAGAACATGATATACCCTCTATCATTCAAATATAAAAATTGCCACAAATGATAAGTTAATAGCTGGGTATGATACAAATTATCACTGACAGAATTTGCATAATTATTCACACACCTGTAGCCAATGTCTTTACTATTATTCACAATTAAAATATAAGTCATGAAATTAAAGGTTGTTTCCTGTGCATATTTTTAAAAAGACAAAAGTGTGTAATTAAGCAACTTGATAACAAGAGAATAGACAACTAATATGAACTTCAGTGTAAGAACTCCTATGAATGCAGAGATCCTGAGGACTAGGAGAGGCAAAGAACAGCAAATGAATATAGACAAAGTTATACACATACAAATAGAAAGAACACACTGATGAACTCTAAATAACTTGTAAAAGGTTTAATGTGCAATAATAGCAGATTATCAAGAGATTAGCGACCATTGTAATGATACAAGGTAAAAATGAGTAGTAATGAGTTAAGATATCAGAAGTGGCTTTGGAAGAATTGTAAACATGCACAAAGAGAATCATTATCAATATTTACTATCCAAAATAAAAACACACAAAAGGAGATATAAATTAAACGCATTAATGTAGAAGTTGTGCCTGAAATTGTTGAACTCATTCACGTGTTGGAAGTCTTTAAAAAACCCATTCTAAACATGAGGTGCTTTTCTTGACTTATGTTAAGCTTCATTGTGAAGCCAAGGAGGGAGATGTCAGCATAGGAGGGGAATATGAATGCACAAAGAGTAAGAACAGGTCATTCAACCACTTAAATCTGCACTGCCATTTACTAAGATCATAGCTGATCTCACTGTGAACTCTACTTTCTTATTTCCCCTATATCATTTGATTTCTTTGCCACATTGAATTGTTTTTACTGCTGAGTTAAATCAATTCATAGACCCTGCCGCCATTGATCTCTGGAAAGAAAGTGCAACAGGCTATTGAACTTCTGAGAGAGAAACTTCCTCCTAATTTTTATCTTAATTGGGAGACATTATTATTATTATTAGGACTGAATCTGTTGGGTTCTTTCAGGAACACTTCATCAAGAATCACCTCTATTCTTCTAAATGCCAATAGGTGCAGGTCCAGCCTGTTTAAACACACTTACTAGACAACATATTAATGCCTCAAATAGGATTTCATTAAACTGCTTCAATTGCAATTATCCCCTTTCTTAAATAAGGAGGCCATAACAGTATAAGACCATAAGACATAGGAGTGGAAGTAAGGACATTTGGCCCATCAAGTCCACTCCACCATTTAATCATGGCTGATGGGCATTTCAACTCCACTTACCTGCATTCTCCCCGTAATTCTTAATTCCTTGTGACATCAAGAATTTATCAATCTCTAATTTTAAGGCTGTGCCCACGGGTCCTAGTTTCCCCGCCTAACGGAAACAATTTCTTAGCGTCCACCTTTTTCAAGCCATGTATTATCTTGTAAGTTTCTATTAGATCTCCCCTTAACCTTCTAAACTCCAATGAGTACAATCCCAGGATCCTCAGCCATTCCTCGTATGTTAGACCAACCATTTCAGGGATCATCCATGTGAATCTCCGCTGGACATGCACCAGCGCCAGTATGTCTCTCCTGAGGTGTGGGGGCCAAAACTGGACACAGTACTCCAAATGGGACCTAACCAGAGTTTTATAAAGTCTCAGTAGCACAACGCTGCTTTTATATTCCAACCGTCTTGAGATAAATGACAACATTGCATTCGCTTTCTTAATCACGGATTCAACCTGCATGTTTACCTTTAGAGAATCCTCGACTAGCACTCCAAGATCCCATTGTACTTTGGCTTTATGAATTTTCTCACTATTTAGAAAGTAGTCCATGCTTGTATTCTTTTTTCCAAAGTGCAAGATCTCACATTTGCTCACATTGAATTCCATCAGCTATTTCCTGGACCACTCTCCCAAACTGTCTTGATCCTTCTGCAGCCTCCCCACTTCCTCAGTACTACCTGCCTGTCCAACTAACTTTGTATCACCAGCAAACTTCGCTAGAATGCCCCCAGTCCCTTCATCCAGATCATTAATATATAACATGAACAGCTGCGGCCCCAACACTGAACCCTGCAGGACACCGCTTGTCACCAGCTGCCATTCTGAAAAAGAACCTCTTATCCCAACTCTCTGCCTTCTGTCAGACAACCAATCCTCAATCCATGCCAGTAGCTCATCTCGAACACCATGGGCCCTCACCTTACTCAGCAGCCTCCTGTGTGGCACCTTATCAAAGGCCTTTTGGAAGTCTAGATAGACCACATCCACTGGGTTTCCCTGGTCTAACCTACTTGTCACCTCTTCAAAGAATTCTAACAGGTTTGTCAGGCACAATCCCCCCTTACTAAATTCATGTTGACTTGTTCTAATCCGACCCTGATCTTCCAAGAATTTAGAAACCTCATCCTTAACGATGGATTCTAGAAGTTTACCAACAACCGAGGTTAGACTAATTGGCCTATAATTTTCCATCTTTTGTCTTGATCCTTTCTTGAACAATGGGGTTACAACAGCGGTCTTCCAATTATCCGAGACTTTCCCTGACTCCAGTGATTTTTGAAAGATCTCAGCCAATGCCTCCGCTATTTCCTCAGCCACCTCCCTCAGAACTCTAGGATGTAGCCCATCTGGGCCAGGAAATTTGTCAATTTTAAGACCTTTTAGCTTTTCTAGCACTATCTCTTTTGTAATGGCAACCATATTCAATCAGCCCCTGACTCCCTTTAATTGTTGGGATATTACTCATGTCTTCCACTGTGAAGATTGGCGCAAAGTACTTATTAAGTTCTCCAGCTATTTCCTTATCTCCCATCACTAGCCTCCCAGCATCAGTTTGAAGTGGCCCAATGTCTAATTTTGCCTGTCGTTTGTTTCTTATGTATTGAAAGAGACTTTTACTATCATTTCTAATATTACTGGCTAGCTTACCTTCATATTTGATCCTCTCCTTCCTTATTTCTCTCTTTGTTATCCTCTGTTTGTTTTTGTAGCCTTCCCAATCTTCTGATTTCCCAGAAGATTGGGATATATAGTATTCTAACTGTGGTCTCGTAATGCATTGCATATCTACAAAATAACTCATCTACTTTTATGTCCCATTCCCCTTGCAATATCTAATAACATTAATTTTGCCTTCTAAATTGTTTGTTGTCCCTCTATACAAATCTTTTGTGATTCATGCACCAGGGCACCCATACCTCTGAGTTTGGCAATTTCTCTCTCATTAAATAACATGCTGCTCCTCGATTATTCCTGCCAAAGTAGACAAGTTCATGATTTCCTACTTTATACTCTACCTGCCAAATGTTTGTGCACTCACTTACCTAAGTCCTTTTGGAGACATTTTATATCCTCTTCATAATTTGCTCTCCTATATACCTTTGTAACATCACCTAATGTAGCGACCATGCATTCAATTTTTTCATTTATAATTAACTTATTGGAAATCAGTCACCTAGATTGTACTTGGTCTCCTTAATGCAAGGGAAAGCATTGAGCAGTAATTATTATGCTGAATTGAAACATTTGCTAGCAAACTGCTGCTTCTCAAGAGAACAGTATTTGGCACCTTGCATAGTGAAGAGATAAGGTAAATACTTTGAGCTTGTATGATAAGGTATCATGGGAAGTGTCAGGGATGTTGTGAAATAAACAAGTGTGTTGTGGAGTGAAAGGGTAGGGAAGTTATTTTTGTTGCTGGAATCACAATGGAGATGACTAAGTTATGCAAAAGAAAACTGTCAGCCTATTATTATTACCCATTTCAGAAAAGTTGCAAGAACATATTTTTAGCATTAGAGAGACAGTGCTCTTGGACAAGGATTGAGTGATCAGAACCAACATAAATTTTTTAAAGGTGGGTCTAATCTAACAAACCTAGGAAATTATTTGAGAAAGCAACTAATGAAAAAATGATGGGATTGTTTAAGGCTTTATGGACTTCCAGGTGACATTCAATAAGGTTCCACGAAAGATGCTGTTAATGGAAATGGGAATTGGTTGTGAAATTGACTAAGAGATCAAAAACAGAGTTGAGATAATGGACAGAATTTTCCCATTTTTCAGTTGCGGTTATCTGTTGAGTATGATTCATAGTCCTGACTGCTAGGGCTTGGAGAGACTTTTCTCAGATAATCTTCAGCTCTACACCTTACTAATTCTGTTATCAGGCTCTTGGTGCTTTTCTTGGGGGTCAGCTAGCTGGAAAGCTGGAGATGCATGCTACTGTCGGGACCTTTGACATTCAATCCCCTGCTGTCATATTAAAAACCCAGCTGTATACCACTTTAAACACTGGAATGGGAAAAAAAAATTGGGCCTTACACTGAAAAACCTGATGGTTATCATCAAGGATATAGCCCAGAGAAAAGGAAACCATACTCCCATTTCATGTGCAGTGACCTGTACGTTTTGGTGGATGGCTGGTGCAAAGGAAGTCCAATGTCACCATTGCAAGCCAAAATAGAACAAAAATGTCACACACAGGTCAATGCTATGTCCCAAGTTAAGTGGAGTACTCAAAAGTTCAGGAAGAAGGTCAAAGACCTTTTGCCATAACAAAGATAATTGCAAGCATCTTCTCTCTTCTACTTTACATACACACACTGAGTGCTGACACTCATTTTAACTCTACAATTGCACACATCTCTCACCAAGGCTCTCGTGGACTATGGCTCTCACTATTGCAGGCATTATGTGGATTCAACAGCTCTCCATTAAGCTCATCCTCCAAGACTACTAACCCTTTCTTTCATCTGTAATTTCTACTCACCAGGGACTCGCCACTTCCTCTCCTACTCATGCAACACAACCAGCTGCTCTTCCACCCACTTTCACTGTACTCCATCTCCCCCCTCCCTTTTGTCTCAGAAGGAAGAATTGACCATTCTCCTAATTGATTTCTCCACAGCACTTGATTGATGCATATAATCCCTGGACTGGAGGACTGACTTGATAGGTTAATTAGGGGAACAAAGCTATATGATATTTACTGGGAGTCAAGATCAAGGGCACGGTGGCTAAGTGGTTAGCACTGCTGACACACAGGGACCCAGGTTCAATTCCTGCCTCGGGCAACTGTTTGTGTGGAATTTACACATCCTCCCCGTGTCTGCGTAGGTTTTCTGCAGGTGGTCCGGTTTCCTCCCACAGTCCAAATATGTGCAGGTTAGGTGAATTGGCCATGCTAAATTGTCCTTAGTGTTAGGTGCATTAGTCAGGGGTGAATATAGGGAATGGGTCTCGGTGGGTTGCTGTTCGGAGGGTCGGTGTGGACTTGTTGGGACAAAGGGCCTGTTTCCACACTGTAGGGAATCTAATCTTAAAATGATTGTTTTACCAATGACCAAGAAGCTCTTCTCTACACAGAGTTATGAAAATTTGGACTTGTTTTCTCAAAGAGTTGCACGACTAGATCAATTGAAAATGTCAAAACTGCAATGTGCACATTTTTACTAAACAAGGGAAGTAAAGATTGTGGGATCAATCTCCATATCATATAGAGATACGATACAGTTCCACCATGAATAATGGACAGCTTTAGGGAATTGAATAGCCTACTCCTGATTTTATGTTCCTTCCTATGTTCTAATTTACAATTCAAAGATCTGAATGTAATCAAGACTAAGGAGTTGATGGTACAAACATTGGCAAATTGTTTCATCTTATTAAGTGGTACGCATTACAAATATTATTGATGACACTGATAAGAACTTTTTCGTGACAAAATTAAATATTTATGCATCATGTCTTTTGGTTAACCATGTTTTCATTGTTGAAACTAAGTTCAGTTTAAGAAATAACTATAAATAATTATTCATTGTATAATAAAATTACCTGTTGCTCAAAACAATCCAATTGAGACAATGGTGTAATGACGATATCAAATGTAGACAATTGATGGGGAACTTTACTATAGCATTTAATACTTGAAAATTTTGTGGATAGAAATGTTATCAAAATGGGAGGAAAAGCACCAATTTAAAATGAACAAAGGTATTTCCTGACCCATGCAGGTTGACCAAATTTGATGTAATCTAGGTTGGTTGCACAGATGGAGAAAGTGAGGACTGCACATGCTGGAGATCAGAGCTGAAAATGTGTTGCTGGAAATGCGCAGCAGGTCAGGCAGCATCCAAGGAGCAGGGAAAATCGACATTTTGAGCGTGAGCCTGAAGAAGGGCTCATGCCTGAAACATCGATTCTCCTGCTCCTTGGATGGTTCCTGACTTGCTGCGCATTTCCAGCAACACATTTTCAGCTAGATTACACAGAGGCCAATCTGAACTGAAATTAACATTTTATTTCAACATGACTAATGCAATCAACCTCTATCTGAGAGACATGAAAAGGTCTTTTAGAATGGAGATAAGGAGAAACAGCCAGACAGTGGTGAATCTGTGGAACTCATTGCCACAGAAGGCTGTGGAAGTCACATCATTGAGTATATATAAAACTGAGATAGATAGGTTCTTGAGTATCAAGGGTTATGGGGTGAAAGTGGGACAATGAGGTTGAGAAGCTTGTCAGCCATGATTGAATGGCGGAGCAGATTCAATTGGACGAATGGCCTTATTTCTGCTCTCATGTCTTATGATCTTTGTTCAGGCTGCTCATGGCTGAAGCAGCATAAAATGGCTGAACTGAAAACAAAACATGCTGGAAATCACAGTGGGTCAGGCAGCATACATGGCAAAAGAGAGCACGCTGATGTTGAGTCGAGATGACCCTTCAGAGCTCTGCTGCCTGATCCATTGTGATTGCCAACATTTTTTTTGTTTTCAGTACAGATTCCAGCATCTGCGATAATTTGCTCCTAATATTAATGAAAGTGTTTTTCCAGTTAATGTAAAAATATGCTGAGGAAGGTTATTAGCTGAAAGAGCAGTTTCCATTGTTTGAAGTTAAACTATGAGCTGGAGTAGTTGTAGACTTCAGTGAAGGAGTGAATGCAAGGTAACAAGGTTAAAAGAACACACACAAAGGGTTTTGTGAAATGTATACAGAGAAGACATGTTGAATAAGAAGCAAAAATGCAGCTGCTGTTTGCGTAGAGACAGTTTGATAAGGAAAGTACTTGAGAAATGCCAATAGAAGCCTCTATTGTGGGCTGGTTGAAAGTCCGATACTGACCATGAAATAGAAGGGAAGGGTCTAACCAATATCAGTTAAGACACCCCTGTAATTGTAGGCACAGGTTATATTTCAAGTATGCAGGTTTTATGGGATTTAACTACATTGCTATGGATGGTCAATCTAAAGTGGATAGACGAGGTTCATTCCTATCTGTCAGAGAGTGCTATATAACTTGCAGAGGAGATAAGCCTGAAATGTGGTTGAATCAGATGCACTGTGAAAGCCTAAGGATAAATAATAAGGTTCTGGCAAATATTATGAGATCACAAGTCAGCTGAAAGCTGTCCATTGACTGATTAATCATATGATTGCATGATCTGATTGGATGGGTGAGTGAGTATGTAATCAGTCAATAAGATGATTGGTTTGTAAACAGCCAAAGGCGCGGTAAAAGCAAAATGTATTTAAAAAGTTTCCCTTTGTTCAGTGGAGAAACTCCAAGGCTGCCAATTCTCCCCACTGGTGTAAAACCTTGAAACTCTTTGATAATGGAAGTGGTCCTAGCTGTCAAGTGCTGTTTCAGCTAATAATCATTTATTCAGTCCGCCTCAACAATCTTCCTCTTTCACATCATTTACATTTTCATGAGAATCTTTGCACGTTGGAGATTGAAACGTCACCTGTACTTATCAAGCCTGGACACAATGAATTTAACAAATGGATTGGAAAAACAGGCTGCTGTTTCAAGGAGGTCTTTCTTTGGCAGAGTTGAGAAGAACTAATTGTAGAACTGAAACAGGATGGAAAATTCTCTTTCTCTCTCTGCCTCTCAAGAAGAAAAGCCCAGTGACAACACTGACTCAAAAAAAATATCAGGAACCTAATAACTGAAAAGACAACTGCTATTGTTTACTGTATTAGAAAATAGATTAACTAACCATAGTCACAGGTTAAAATCTTATGCCTGAGGAATATCCAAAAACTCTAAACCCTATGTAATTCTATTTATCTTTTGTCTTAGACAATATCCCCTTTTAATTTTGTAGGTGTATGTCTAAATTTGTGTCGACTGCCTGAAGGCCATAAGCTTGCTGCTGTGTCTTTGTTATTTTTCTTCCTGTTTGTTAGTAGGGTTAGTAGGTAATAATCCTTTTAATTGGCTCCTTCTGCTACAATAAAAAGTGAATCATACTTTAATTTTGTAAAGGTATAGTCACAGTCTAAAAAAGAACTTGAATCTTTGTTGCATGTAACTGAAAGGTTAAAAAGAATGAAGTTAGCTCACCTCTGCTTGTGCAGTTATATAAAGGCAGACCTCTTTAGATTGATTTTTTTGAAATTCCTGGTGAGATCAATGAGGCACATCCATGAGCTCTTACAACAATGAACTTGATATTTAGTCATCTCCGCGTGACTTACAATACAATTAAGAACAAGTTGGCACATTAACTTCACAACTTTTAAGTAAAAGTAGTAAAATATTTCCAGGAACTTCAGCCCCGAAATACAATGAGGAGAAAGCAATAAGAATCAACCAACTGGAGCTCAAAGCAAAAAACGTTTTTTGGGGAATCCAGAAAATTTTCACTTGAGGATCTTCTATCATAAGAATCAGAACCCAAAAGAGTTGAATTTATTTTGTACTCAGTCCACCTGTTCTTCTGTATTATTCTTTTGTAAATGACCTGTGATTTTCTTATTTCAGATTCTCCCATTTTAATTAATTTTACCATGATGTTAGTGAATCATCCTACTCCATCTCCTCCAGTCAGACATGCAATCCTTTACTGAACCCTCTCATCACGAGATCTTTCTATCTGGTTCTAGGCCTTCCTCCTCCTCCTGCACCTTCTGGTATTCCCATCCTATCATTTGCCTCACCACATTTCCTGTCTGTCCTCAAAAAATGAGAATGCTATTCCTGTCTCTTCTTGACTACTTTCTTTAATACTCCTGTTATTTTTCCTGGCCTTCTCTATCAGCCACCTCCATCATTTCAAGCCTCTGGATGTGTTGGTTCCTAAAGTTGTGCTTTCTCTGAGTATCCATAATCAGCATTGCATTAGCATCCAATCTTTGTACCTCTCTCCTTCACCAAGTTTCCACAGCATATAACAAGACTGGTCTCTCAATTATTTTGTAGATTCTTCCTTCTAGTTTGAAATGATGTTTTTCTATCAGACATCATTTCATTGTATGTTTTCCATTTGCTCCAACGAGACCAAATTTGTTGCTTAATTTCCACTTCAATACCTAGACATATTTTCCACCACTGACTCCAGATGCATAAAAAATACTTACTTTTTCCAAGAATTCATAGTTAAACTTAAAATCTTCATTCTGTTCCGTGTTCCTAGTTCAACCTGACAGCTAATCAAATTGGTCTTTGGTCCAATATAATGAGTTATGCCAATGTTATTTTGCTAGACAAGATAATAGAGCTGTTTCCATTTTGAAAAAAAAGAATTTGTTTTGTGGATAGATACATGCATAATTATGTTTTGTCCATGTTCTGATTGCTTTGCTAAGCAAAGCAAGTTCAAGCTTGAACATGTCTCTTATTTTGGATGCAGCTTCGCAAATGTAGTTGCAGAGTTGCTGAGAAATATTTGACAATGCTACACACCTTATGGTCACCTTTACAAACACTATTGTGTTTATTGTCACCCAACAGCAGTTTCTAAAATACCAATCTTCCCTGCATGATAATCCATTCGGATAAAAGTATGTAATGTTAGGCTCCATAGTAGTTGAATATGAAGCAACTGGAGACCGTGTGGCTCAAAGATTAACATGGGGGAAACAGGTTCAAATTTATGGGAAATTGGGAAAGAGGGAACCTTTCAGATGGGATGGGCTCTAACTGAATCATGAGGGGATCAGTGTTCTGGCAAATCGCATCATGAGGACTATGGATTGGGTTTTAAAGAAAATAGTGAGAGGGAGTGTGTCCAGTTGAATGCAAAATTAATGGAAGTGAGGATGAGCTCAAGAGAGATCATTTGAGTTTCTGGAGTAAGTTATAGGACAGAGAGTAAGGAAAGGGTCAAGAATCTAATTTTGGGAACAGCAGATAAGGGGAACAACTATGAGAAAGGGGCAGTCAGTACAGGACTGAGGGTATTGCATGCAGTGTACAAAACAAGGTGAAGGTTGACCACATTGATTTCTAGGAAGGCAGGTCTGACATTTGAAGAGAGATTGAATCAGTTAGGATTTTATTCACTGTAGTTTAGAAGAATGACGGGGATCTCAGAAATCTGTAAAATTGTAATAGGATCTGACAGGTTGGATGTAGGAAAGATGTTCCAAATTGTAGGGGATTCCAGAACCAGAAACCCCAATTTAAGGATAAGCAGAAAGTGGTGAACCTGTGAAATTCACTACCACAGAAAGTGGCTGAGGTCAAAGAATGGGTTTTCAAGCAGGTGATAGATATAGCTCTTGTGGCTAAAAGTGATATGGGTGAAGGCAGAATCAGGGTATTGAGCTCAATGATTAGCCATGATCATAATGAATGGTGGAGCAGGCTCAAGAGATTGAATAGCCTATTCCTGCTCCTATCAATGTTAAAAATTGCAGAATACTTATTTTTCAAGCTTAAAATTGCTCAAGAGCAAAAATTCACTAATGTGTGACAATTGGTTTTGCTCCAAGGTACTCCAAGCTTGTTTTCTGTCTTTCACATCCTTAAGTAACTTGCTGAAGACAGAGCATTGCTTGTGAATCCAGATTTGAATAAATTACAAAGCTGTCCCTTCATTAATAATGTGGTGGCAGTGGTGAAATGATTTTATCATCAGACTAGTTGTTGGATTGTGTCTTCAGGATCCTGGAGCATTTTTGTGATAATGTCGTGGAGCTGCACATCACTAAGCATAAGTAGTACAGTTTGGATGGCTTTAGAACTCTCTGGAAGACTCACATGAACACATCAACCTGGCCAACAAATAAGTGCTATTCTATAATACTTCCTTTTATGTTCAATTCTTGTTGTATTTTATTGTACAGTTATTGAGGACATTGTTGAGATTAGATTGGTACATGGAATGAGTGACTGTTCTTATGAAAGACTAGATAGTTTCCCCTTGGAGTTCTGGTGAATGAGGTAATTTGATTGAAAATTACCATTCAGGAAAACTGACCTTAACAATGTGGATGTGGGAAGGATTTTCCTTCTGATGAGTCAGTCCAAAACTTGGAGCATGAAAATTTGATGAAATAAGCCGTAAGTATATCTTTAAAAAAAAAGTATGCTGACCATGAAATATAACATAGATGAAGCATTGAACAAATGCAGCAAGACTTGATCAACATTCAAGCTGAAGCTGATAAGTGGAAAGAAACATTTACACCACCCCAGTACAAGGCAATAGTGTATCCAACAAGAGAAAATCCAACCTTGCCCTTTGACTTGTAGTGATATCACAATTGCAGAATCCTCCACCATCAATATTGTGGAGTTTAATACTGAGTAAAAACTGAACTGGACCATGCATACGAGAGCCCTTCAGAGGTTGGAAATACTGTAGTGAATAAATCACTACCTGAATCTCTAAAGCTTGCCCACTATCCAGAGTGATTTAAATATTTCCAGTTGCCTGGATATATGCTGGCCTGACAATACATAAGAAATTTGATGCCATCTAGGACAAAACAATGCACTTGATTGACACCCCATCTAAAACCTTTAAAATTTCCTCCTTCCTCCAATGATGCCTAGTGAGAGCAATATGTACTGTCTACAAGATTCTTTGCAAAAATTCACAAAGGATCCTGTGAAACTTTCAAACCTGTGACCTCCATTAAATAGAAGAAAACAGATATGAAGGAACACCACTACCTGCAGGTTGTCCTCTAAGTAACACACCATCCTGATTTGTCACCATACCTTCACTGTCACTGGGTTGAAATCCTGAAACTCCCTTCATGATTGCATTGTGCATATACCCACATCACATAGACCTGCAGCTCATCACCATCTTCTGAAGGAAATCAGGGTTGGGGAGAAAATACTGGACTAGCCAGGGATATGCTCAATCTGTGAATGCATTGAAAAGAAACCAATTTGCCATGCAAAACTTTGTGGACTATAATCAGTTATGTAATAACACAATTACTGCTCTGCATCTACTATCAACAAAGTTCTACACTCCAACAGATCCACCAAAAATCAATGCTCATAGTGTGCATTCTACTTTCCCAAGCTATGCTATACCTGTGACTCCTTCTAAAGTGGTGCTGAAGTAGCTAATGGCACACAGGTATAAAAAATGAGGTATTGATTAACACTTAAAGATAAATGAATGTCAAGTCAAAGACATAGCTCCAGAAGAGATAAAAAAAACATATTTAAACAGGTTCTTACCTCCAGCTAAGCAAGTAAGCGATAGTCAAAAATAGAATTAATTTTTATGAGGGACTTTTAAAGAAACTAATTTCAGCACAGAAACCGGCAGGGCTATTCCTCCAGCAATACCAAGTTCAGTTGCCTGGAACCAGTAAAAGGTTGCTTAACACATGACATCAATGAATGAACATTGAGAAAAGAATTACATAGATTTTCTCCAGAAACTATGATTTTTTTCTTAATGTTCACTCATCTTTCATTCTATGTAATGTGCTTAAGCATTATTGTACAACCAATCTAATGCCAAATTTACATTTGATATTCACAAATAAGCAGTGCTGAATTGGTCATTCAACTAATCAAACCTATTCCTCACAAATCGATATCTCTCTATCAAAAGATGAAACTATTATATTCATATTACACCAGGGTTCAATATAGTAAATAAGGACAATATGACATGAACAATCCCCAGGCAATGCTGTCACATTATGTTCCGTTTTGATCTTCTGCATTACCTCTGGCAGCTAAGTCTAAAATATGCTTTCCTTGCTGAATTTGACTTGAACATCTCAGTGATTATAATGCAACAACTGTGATTGAACCAATGTTAGTTATTGTCCCCTTACTCACTCAATAATTTATTTCCAAACTCCAACAGTTAAACAGGTACAAACATCCTAAAATAAAGGATAAATAAGATGGTAAAATGGTCTTTAAACTAATGTTTAGTGGGGGTGATGGTTCATATTTAAAAATATGGAGAGCAGTGCTCCGGTTACAAGTCATGAGCTAGATTTAATAATCTGCAGCTTTAGGGGTAAACTTGTTAAATCCAATCCATGGTTTGCTTACCACCCAATGCCCTGACTCTTGATATAATTGTACCAAAGGGTGGGTGTGGTGTTTTTAGTCTTCTATCAGTAGGTTAATTAAGGACCTTAATAGGAAATTAATGACCTATTAAGAATTTTGTCTACCTTTACCAGCATTTAGTTTGTGGTTGGAGGAGGCCAAAATGATCAACCGTATTCTTCAGGTAGAATAATTAGCAAGCTATCAGTGCCTTGACCCAAAAGTAGTCCCAGCTCACAATTATTGTCTCTGTCCAGGAGAAGAGGAAAACATATGCCCAACCATCTTCAGCTATTCGTTAAAACCCTTCCCTCCACCATAAAGTCAGATGTGGGGATATTCACTGATGATTGTGCAATATTCAGCATCACTTGTAGCTCCTCAAATACTGAAGCAGTCCAAACGCAACAAGATCTGGACAATATCCAGGTTTGGGCTAATAAGTGGCAAAGTAAGTGGCAATAAGAGACAATCTAACCACCATCCCTTGACACTTGATAGTGATACCATCACTGAATTCCACCAGTATTAACGTCCTGAAGGTTATCATTGACCAGAAACTCATCCGGACTCATCATGTAAACATGATGGGTACAAGAGCAGGTCAGAGGCTTGGAAATACCATGGCAAGTTACTCACCTCCTGACTCCCTGAAGTCTGTGCATCATCTATAAGGCACAAGTTAGGGGTGTGATGGAATGCACTCTATTTGCTTGGATCGGTCCAGCTCCAACAATACACAAGTAGCTCGAAACAATCCAGGACAAAGTAGCCCACTTGATCGGCACCATATCCACAAACAGCCATTCCCTCTGCCACTAATGCTCAGGAGCAACAATTTGTGCGACCTAAAAGATGCGCTGCAGAAATTCTTCAAATAGCCTCAGACAGTACTTTCCACACTCATGACCTCTTCCACCCAGAAGGATAAGGGGAGCAGATACATGGGAACACCACCAACTATAAGTTCCCCTCCAAGCCACTCACCATCCTGACTTAGAAATATACCACCATGCCTTCACTGTCGCTGGATCAAAATTCTAGAATTATTTCCTGAAGAACTTTGTGAGTCAACCTCCAGTAGGTGAACTGCAGCTGTTCATGAAGGCAGCTCACCATCACCTTCTCAAGGGCAAGCAGGAATGAACAATAGAAGTTGGTCAGTCAATGACACTCACATGCCATTAACACATTTTAACACATCTCAAAGGTCTTCAACAGAAACTGTCAAGGATTAACAAGGTGAGTGTTTCACAGATGTGCAAACCAGAGAAGCACCAGAGCCCATGACTTTTCTCCCTGGTCATGACTCTGACCTGTAATGAAGGAAAATGGAAATCCAACTGGAGCAAAATACTATCAGCTGCTGATATTCTCACATTCTGTAATTCCTCAGTTTTATATTACATTATAATTGATCACATTTTTCAATACTAATTGTGTCATTGTATAACAATAAAACTGGATTTTAAATAATAACATATAGGCTGTGATATTCCCAGCTTTCGTCGAAGTGTGGTGGCAGATGAGATAGCTTGTGACTAACACATCACCCCACCATCAAGATAACTTGGCCTTTCACTCCCCAATTAGCTTAAGAGCTGACAGCAGAGTATAGGTAAGTTTCTTGACTTATGGAGAACCTCAACAGTTGCATCTTTGGTCACCAGAAGCTTCAAGTCAATCATAGGTTGGCGGATGCTGAGTACGAAAGACCATTGGTCAAGACCAATTCTGAAGGGGAGAGTGAGGTATTATTGAGCAGAGGAAAGGTAAGTGTTCTTTGTCTTTTTGTCATGGGTGTTGGGGTATACTGTCATAACAATTGGATGTCTGAAGCAGGTTCAGGGATATGGCTTTCAAAAACCTCTTCCTTGCCTGCCATCTATGCCACCAACTTCCTGCAGACAATGGGCAATAGGAAGCATCACTCAATCAACCAGGCAGGTCACAGTGGTTTCCCAGTCAGTAAACAAGCCACCTTTGTTGCTTGGTGAGAAGGTAGGTAATTGAGAAGATAGCATGTTGAGACCCTTAAGTAGCCATAATGGATCACTTCTAAGGCCCTTAGATTGGAGAAAGTCCTCAATGGACCTTCTTGCTGAGAACCTAATTGGTAAGGTAGCAAGAAGGGGGAGGACAAGTATTTCTCTAGAGCCAACTCACCCAATTGTTTCTCCTTATTACCACTCCTTTTGCCAACTCCCAGGAGGAGAAATGTTTCCCTGTAGAATAATGAGTTGACAAATTGGCAATGGTTGCATTTCTCTGCAAGAGTGAACATTACAGTTCAGAAAGCAAAACAACTCAATCAAACAATATTTTGCCTCTGGGATTCCATGTGTATAACTAACCCAGTGTCAGCATTGCCCTTGGTAAGGATTAATCTGGTACTTTATTACTGAGTCATATGACAGTGTTTTGAATTTAATTTTTTATCATTTTCATACTACTAATAATTCTCATTCAAAAACATGGAAATAGCATTGAGAAAAGGAAGAAAAAACAGGTCTAGGAATACTAAAATGTCTTGTTCATGACATTATTTCAGATTTTTGCCACGAGCATGGTGCACAAAGGGATAAGACCTGTTTGAGCTGTCATTTCTATAAGTTTAACGTTACTCACAGTATAGACTGGCAAGATTTACACCTTTACAACAGAACAGTTATATACAGTACAAAGTTCTATTCTCATTAATGATATTCAAAGTGTTTGACACAGATTAATGAATTAAGTCATTTTAGTCCATTCATTTTTGATAAATTAACAATTCAGATATAAATATCCTTTGAACTCTACATATCAAGTTAACCAATTAAACATGTGACCTAATTTATGAATGACAGTTAAGCTAAAGTAATTTATGGAAGTTATAGCTCTTTGATATCTTTTATCCATCTTCAAAGGATGTTAAATACCAAGTATCTCTGAATTTATACAATGCAACAATCAATTTTAAGCTAACAGATCAACTGAGCGAAGTTGTTTGTTCCCTGATAACATTTTGCCAGGTAAGAAATGAACAATTATAAGCCAACGATCAATTTTACATTAAAAGGTGTGAAATATCCCTGCAGCTTGATATTTTCGGAAGAATGGTGAAGGTTGTAGTAATTGTAAATATACTGTTTGCACTGAATATTGGTCACTAATATCTTTAATGTTAAATTTGTCAGTTGGGTCTGATAGGTGATAAACTCTTCTAGATAAAAACAAAGACTGCAGATGCTGGAAACCAAAGTCTAGATTAGAGTGGTGCTGGAAAAACACAGCAGATCAGGCAGCATCCGAGGAGCAGGAAAATTGACGTTTCGGACAAAAGCCCTTCATCAGGAATACAGGCAAGGAGCCTGCAGGGTGGAGAGATAAATGAGAAGGTGGTGGGGGTGGGGAGAAAGTAGCATAGAGTACAAACTCTTCTGCCTACTGAAGACATGATGGTACATGATAAATCCCAATAAGTAACAAAAGTTCCCTACATATTGTGCAGATGAAAATAAACTCTCGGGACATGTAAGGTTTCTTTTATGTGGCGTGCTCACTGACAATGAATCCAAATATTCGATCACCTGTAAAGCCCATGGACTCAACAATGCCATCAGGATTGTTGTATTCAAATGAAATAAAAACTGTTATAAACTCATGAAAGAGTTGGAAATAAAAACTGTATTCCAGTCGGAAATGGTAGAAGAGAGCAGTCATTGAGCATATGACTACTGAATTTTGTACACTCCAAGACAGGCTTGAAGCAGTATGTGGCTGTTACATTCAGAGATATCAAGAATACTTTTGCATTCTCCAACTCTTCATTTTGAAATGGGAATAAAACATTCATGAAACAAATATCCCAAAAGAAAAACTTATCACCATCTTGCTGCTGGTTGCCATTGACACTCAAGCCTGAATCTTGAAATAAGCAATCAGGGTTGCTGTTGAAGCTATAATTATATACAATTTCAAGTTTAATGAAACAGATGGGGCTCCATTTTTATTAATAAAGTCATGACTATGCAAGGTGAATTCCCAGATCACTGCCACAATACAAAATGAAGCTTAATCAGCATTCCTGAAGAGGATTGTTGGGTAAATTTTACAAATTGGTTGCTGGGTTATTTTGGACCTATTTATTAACTGAAAAACAGGAGAAACACTGCCAGTCTTCCTGCTCCTCCCCAAAAACAAATCACCGGGACCACTGTCTCTTCAATCCATTTTCATCATCCCACTGCCAGATTGAACTAGCCCTAAAAGGCTGCCTTAATAGCTCAACAGTGAAAAGAGTTTGCTTGATCTCCCACAGGCTCCTTGGATGCTGCCTGACCTGCTGCGCTTTTCCAGCAACACATTTTCAGCTTTGATCTCCCACACACATGTTAATTTTACCATCAACCATGAAAATAGTTTTATTCCATGATAAGTTATGTTGAGTGGGGGATTGCTTATTTCTGCTACTCCAACGGAAACCACATAACATAATCACCTTCCCTATCTCAATGGACATAGAGTTTAATTTCTATTTTATTCCTTCAAGATGCTATTATATCTTCTGACTACAGTAAACTCTTCAGTTGCGTTACCCCAAACAGTGGCTTTCAAAATATGATACAAATGGGTTTTTAGGAGAATGGAGTGATCCTCATTTATTGAAATCAACTAACCTTTTCAAATGTTGAGGTCTGTTTTCAAGTAGATCTTATATGGCACAATGGAAGCTACTGTCCAGGGAGGTACATAAAGATGACCTCCTAAATTGAAGTTGAATTATGCATTCTTATCATTGGAGCTGACTGACAAGTAGATTCATATCTGGAGCAGATTCTTCTCAGAGAGAATGATGCTGTGGATATAAAAATCCATCAATAACTAAAATTTTTGTAAATTTAAATCTTTTAATTTAAATCCAGTCAAGTTTCCTGGCATGTTCCTTTGCAATTGTCAGACAACTGAACATAGCACAGTATTGTATTCTGTTGTCTATAATACAGTATTATTTGACAGCTGAAAATATTCAAACATTGTTCACTGTATCTGATATGCCACACTAAAGGGAATTTATCAAGTACCAATTCTTTCATGGTGCAATGACACAAAAATCCTATAGCATTGCCGATAAAGAGGATTAACATTTCTTGCTGACTTTGTGTGACTCTAGCAATTATTTGTGTATAAGTCATTCCAAGTAATGAAATACAAAATGAATCAATTGTGGCTTTACATTATTGCCTAAGCAAAGGCTTAATCACTGGGAGTCAAATAAATTTCAACCATCTGCATTTCTGGAGAGTGGTTTGTTCTTGTCTAGCAACAAATATTACCACAGTCCCACTGGTCTTCACAGTTTTATGGAGCAAGCAACATTCTACACTTTACTGTATTGAATTGCAATGTGCTGTCCAATAGGTTACACCATCTGGAATGTAACTTCCTCTCTCAAGGTACTTTTGAACATAAAGAATGCTAATTAATCCAATTATGCACAGGAAATGTCTGGTAATGATAACCTGTGGAAAGCATAACACGTTTACACAGCAGACTTTCATTTATTGTTTAAACAGGGGATGTTGGTCTGCATTAAATCATAATGGTTAACATCTGTTAAAATGAAACACACTTGATAGACATGCAAGGCTGTCACAGGCTAATGTTGCATGTCAATTGCAGGCTTTTGAATGCTTGTGTTTTCAAATTAATTTGGTCTTCAAGCTACAATAGGTTTTTGGGATTGGAGGCCTGTAACCAGCAATGTAATGCAAGGATTGGTGCTGGGTCCACTCCTTTTTGTTATTTATATAAATAATTTGGATGTGAATGTAGGAGGTATGGTTATTAAGTTTGCAGATAACACCAAAATTGGTGATGTAGGACAGTGAGGAAGATTATTTCAGATTACAATAGGACCTTGATCAATGGCCAATGAACTGAGAAGTGACTGATAGAGTTTAATTTAGATAAAAATGAGGTATTGTATTTTGGTAAGGTAAATCAGGAGGTACTTACACATGTAATGATAGGGTCCTGGGGAGTGTTGCTGAGCAAGGAGACTTTGGGGTGCAGGTTCCTTGAAAGTGGAGTTGCAGGTAGGCAGGATAATGAAGAAAGTGTTTAGTACACTTGCCTTTATTGGACAGTGCATTGTACATTGGAGTTGGGAGGTGATGTTGTGGCTGTAACACACTGGTGAGACCACTTTTGGAACACAGCGTTCAATTCTGATCTCCCTGCTGAAGGAAAGATGGTGTGAAACTTAAAAGGGTGCAAAAAAGATTTATAGGGATCTTGTTGGAGTTGAGGAGGTTTAAGCTATAGGGAGAGTCTGAGTAGACTGGGATTATTCTAGACTCTGGTTTCCAGCATCTGCAGTCCTTGTTTTTACCTAGTTGATTTTAAGCCTACTGCGAATCCTCTTGCAAGGATGCCTGCCTTGAAGAAGTTCTCCTCCTCTCTCTGCAAATGTGTTGCTGGTCAAAGCACAGCAGGTTAGGCAGCATCTCAGGAATAGAGAATTCGACGTTTCGAGCATAAGCCCTTCATCAGGAATAAGAGAGAGAGAGCCAAGCCGGCTGAGATAAAAGGTAGGGAGGAGGGACTAGGGGGAGGGGCGATGGAGGTGGGATAGGTGGAAGGAGGTCAAGGTGAGGGTGATAGGCCGGAGTGGGGTGGGGGCGGAGAGGTCAGGAAGAGGATTGCAAGTTAGGAGGGCGGTGCTGAGTTGAGGGAACCGACTGAGACAAGGTGGGGGGAGGGGAAATGAGGAAGCTGGAGAAATCTGAATTCATACCTTGTGGTTGGAGGGTTCCCAGGCGGAAGATGAGGCGCTCCTCCTCCAGCCGTCGTGTAGTTGTGTTCTGCCGGTGGAGGAGTCCAAGGACCTGCATGTCCTCGGTGGAGTGGGAGGGGGAGTTAAAGTGTTGAGCCACGGGGTGATTGGGTTGGTTGGTTCGGGCGGCCCAGAGGTGTTCTCTGAAGCGTTCCGCAAGTAAGCGGCCTGTCTCACCAATATAGAGGAGGCCACATCGGGTGCAGCGGATGCAATAGATGATGTGTGTGGAGGTACAGGTGAACTTGTGGCGGATATGGAAGGATCCCTTGGGGCCTTGGAGGGAAGTGAGTGTGGAGGTGTGGGCGCAAGTTTTACATTTCCTGCGGTTGCAGGGGAAGGTGCCGGGGGTGGAGGTTGGGTTGGTGGGGGGTGTGGATCTGACAAGGGAGTCACGAAGGGAGTGGTCCTTGCGGAACGCTGATAGGGGAGGGGAGGGAAATATATCCTTGGTGGTGGGGTCCGTTTGGAGGTGGCGGAAATGGCGGCGGATAATACGTTGTATGCGCAGGTTGGTGGGGTGGTAGGTGAGAACCAGTGGGGTTCTGTCTTGGTGGCGGTTGGAGGAGCGGGGCTCAAGGGCGGAGGAGCGGGAAGTGGAGGAGATGCGGTGGAGGGCATCGTCGATCACGTCTGGGGGGAATCTGCGGTCCTTGAAGAAGGAGGCCATCTGGGTTGTGCGGTGTTGGAATTGGTCCTCCTGGGAGCAGATGCGGCGGAGACGAAGGAATTGGGAATATGGGATGGCGTTTTTACAGGGGGCAGGGTGGGAGGAGGTGTAGTCCAGGTAGCTGTGGGAGTCAGTCGGTTTATAATAGATGTCTGTGTTGAGTCGGTCGCCCGAGATAGAAATGGAAAGGTCTAGGAAGGGGAGGGAGGAGTCTGAGACAGTCCAGGTGAATTTCAGGTCGGGATGGAAGGTGTTAGTAAAGTTGATGAACTGTTCAACCTCCTCGTGGGAGCACGAGGCAGCGCCGATACAGTCATCGATGTAGCGGAGGAAAAGGTGGGGGGTGGTGCCAGTGTAGTTGCGGAAGATGGACTGTTCCACATATCCTACGAAGAGGCAGGCATAGCTGGGGCCCATGCGGGTGCCCATGGCAACTCCTTTAGTTTGGAGGAAGTGGGAGGATTGAAAAGAGAAGTTATTCAGGGTGAGGACCAGTTCAGTCAGTCGAAGGAGGGTGTCAGTGGAAGGGTACTGGTTAGTGCGGCGGGAAAGGAAGAAGCGGAGGGCTTTGAGTCCTTCGTGATGGGGGATGGAGGTGTACAGGGACTGGATGTCCATAGTGAAAATAAGGCGTTGGGGACCGGGGAAGCGAAAATCCTGGAGGAGGTGGAGGGCGTGGGTGGTGTCCCGAACGTAGGTGGGGAGTTCTTGGACTAAAGGGGACAGGACCGTGTCGAGGTATTGGGAGATGAGTTCGGTGGGGCAGGAGCAGGCTGAGACAATGGGTCGGCCGGGGCAGGCAGGTTTGTGGATTTTGGGCAGGAGGTAGAAACGGGCGGTGCGGGGTTGTGGGACTATGAGGTTGGAGGCGGTGGATGGGAGATCCCCTGAGGTGATGAGGTCCTGGATGGTCTGGGAGATGATGGTTTGGTGGTGGGAGGTGGGGTCGTGGTCAAGGGGGCGATAAGAGGAGGCGTCCGCGAGCTGGCGTTTGGCTTCAGCGGTGTACAGGTCAGTGCGCCAAACTACCACCGCGCCTCCCTTGTCTGCGGGTTTGATGGTGAGGTTGGGATTGGAGCGGAGGGAGTGGAGGGCTGCACGTTCTGAGGGTGAGAGGTTGGAGTGGGTGAGAGGGGTGGACAGGTTGAGTCGGTTGATGTCACGGCGGCAGTTGGCTATAAAGAGGTCGAGGGCGGGTAGGAGGCCTGCACGGGGTGTCCAGGTGGATGGGGTGTGTTGGAGGCGGGAGAAGGGGTCGTCAGAGGGTGGGCGGGAGTCTTGGTTGTGAAAGTAGGCACGGAGGCGAAGGCGGCGGAAGAATTGTTCAATATCTCGCCGCGTGTTGAACTCATTAATCCGAGGGCGTAGGGGAACGAAGGTGAGGCCCCTGCTGAGGACTGATCTCTCATCCTCAGAGAGGGGGAGATCTGGAGGGATGGTGAAAATCCGGCAGGACTGGGAGCTAGGACCTGGTGTGGGACTGGAGCTGGAGCTGGAGCTGGGGGCGGGGTTAGGGGCGGGGACAGAGATCGAAGTAGGGGCGGAGTTAGACGTGGTGACGTTGCTCGACGTGGGGGCGGGGTCATGCGTCGTGACGGAAATAAGCGTGGGGGCGGGGTTACGTGAAGCGACGGGAGATGGCGTGGGGGCGGGGTTATGGGCGGGGTTATGCGTAGTGACGAAAGACGGCGTGGGGGCGGGGAAACCTGAGGATTTGTGCTCCTGCAGGTTAGTGATGTCAGTGGGGGCGGAAGTGGCTGCGTCGACGGCAACCGGAGGGGCGGAAATGGTTGCGGCGACGGAGGAGTGGTGGTCATTCCCGGTGGCCGCGTGGGTCGCGGGTCCGTCGGCGATTGTGGAAGCGGTTGTGTGTGTGGTGGTCACCGGGGCAGTTGTATTTCAGTGGGGGCGGAAGTGGCTAAGAATCTCAGTGAGTCTCTCTCTCTCTCACTGCAACCCCAGGTCATCACCTCTGCCCTGAAGCTCTTCAACCATGTCCTGAAACAGACTCGCCACCACAGCCACATTTGCTTTCTCAGTGCCTACCTCCATAACAACTCATCCCACACGGACTCCGGACCACCTTTAAACCAGCAGAGTTCGGAACTGAACACGACAAACAGTACAGACGACAGATTCAAAAACACCAGTAACGGTTCTGCTCTATGCTACTTTCTCCCCACCCCTACCCTCCTCTCATTTATCTCTCCACTCTGCAGGCACCCTGCCTCTATTCCTGATGAAAGGCTTTTGCCCGAAACGTCGATTTTCCTGCTCCTCAGATGCTGCCTGACCTGCTGTGCTTTTCCAGCACCACTCTAATCTAGAGACTGGGGTTATTTTTCCTGGAGTGTCAGAGGTTGAAGGCTCACCTTCACAGAGGTTTTTAAAATCATGTCGGACATAGATTAGGTGAATAACCAAGGTCTTTTCCCTCGGGTAAGGGAAACCAAAATAAAAGGCATAGATTTACGGTGAGAGGGGAAAGATTTAAAAGGGACCTGAAGGGCAACTTTTCCACACAGATAATGATGTGTATATGCCAGAGGAAGTGGTAGAGGCTGGTATGATTACAACATTTAAAAGGTGTCTGGATGGGTACATGAACAAGAGGATTTTTGAGGGATATGGTTGAATTGCTGGCAAATAAAATTAGATAATTTAGGATATCTGGTTGGCATGGATGAATTGGGCCAAAGATTCTGTTTCTATGCTGTAGAACTCTATAACTCTACAATTATTCTCCCTTTTAATAAGATATAGGAATAAAAGATGCGGAGACATTTCTTCAGCCAGAGAGTGGTGGGAATTCATTGCCGCAGAGTGCAGTGGAGGCTGGAACGCTAAATGTCTTCAAGGCAGAGATTGATAGATTCTTGATGTCTTGAGGAATTAAGGGCTACGGGACGAATGCGGGGAAGTGGAGTTGAAATGCCCATCAGCCATGATTGAATAGCGGAGTGGACTCGATAGGCCGAATGGCCTTACTTCCACTCCTATGTCTTATGGTCTAAAATAAAGATATTTACGTTGATACTTTTCCAAACTATCAGCTTGATTTTGAAAATTTCTCTCAAATCTTAGGTGAATTGGATTACTGAGAGTTTATGGCGAATAAATTTTGCTGTTAATTTGTGCAGACCTTCCAATTTTCAATTTGTGAGCTGATACTTGCTAAATGCAGCTTAAGCCAAATAATGAGAAAGGAATCACAGTTAATCATTTAGATCAACTGTGATCTACAATGAGATGGCAACAGACTCATTGAATAACTGGGCATGAATATATACAAGTAGATTTCGAGTACCATGACTTGGCAACATACTTTGAGTCCTGTCATCCAAATGGCCAAGCAGTGGTATTTATTTGAAAGCAACTCGGAATGATGCTTTCTGCGCCAACATCCTATATGCACCGTGAGCATTTATTTCCAAGTCACTCTCATACTCTGTCATGGTTCACTAAATTGGTCATCGGGATCATGCAGAAAACTCTTCTTAGATTGAAGGTATGGAATATGTTGCAGAAAATAATGATAACTCCTTAAATGCACGTTGTAAGGCTGGACCTGACATTCCAGGCACAGATATTTGAAGATCTATACAATGCTTGATAATTTTGAATGCAACATAGATATAATAGTATTCCTATTTGGCTTCTGTTGATGTGAGTTTTTTTTAATGTTATACATCAAGGATACATAGCTATGAACGTTGATACCTTTGGCATTTCCTTCCTCTTATAAATAAAGCTATGCTTTAAACTTAAGGAATCATGAGTGCTTTGGGAGAATCAGATTTGTAGTGCTGAGTTAACATGTTTATACTAAAATACCAGAAACAATTTGTGTCACGTATGGTGCATCATTATGTTGGCATTGACATTTGTAATGATCTTATGGACTCTGGAAAAATCAGGAGTCCTGCAAAAGTGACATCAATTTGCTGCTATTAGATCATAGACATGAAAAACTGACTTAAGTCAGAAATATTATGTATTATCGCATCTTAAACATACATCCAACTCAAGATATTTGGTTATTTTCCAAGCAGAATTCCCATTTTACATTGAATGTATAAATTATGTGAGAATACACACAAAACTGATTCAATATTTTGGAAAAAAATGACAGTTCCATCATTGTGTATCATACAAAGATATTAACATTCTCAAAATAAAAATAGGCTGGTTACCTATTGTGACACATGAGTGTTGGCCTTCAGTAATAACTTTAAACTTGTGGATTGCCTAGAATAATAAATTAGTCTTGCTGTAATGGAATAGCTGCTTTTGTTGAAATGTACATGAAAATGTTAGTCACACTTACGAATGACCGATAAAAAAAATCCTTATAACTTACTCTTTCTGAGGCAAGGGTGCACTAACTGCATGTATCTCCTATGACCCAAAAGGCTTAAATTCTGACCTGTCAGAACCAAGGCTGATTTCCAATTTCTGTTTAAAGTGAAGAAATCCAAAAAAAGGACAGATTTATACTCAAAAGTTGAATATTGTATATTGTTTGTATGAAAACAGACTATCATCAATAAACAGGTCTTAAATTAGCACTATGGCTGACTGGACAGTGGATGACAAGGTTAGGAACATACTTTGTTTAATATATTTCATAAACCACAGAAACTGAAGTCAGCCACTTGATCCATAGTGTCTCATTTGATGATTGATGTGACAATGGTTCACCTGTATTTTACCAGAAGCAAGATGGTTGGATAAAGTTAGGGCAAAACAAAATAAAAACTGTGAAGAATCAATTTAAATAAGATGACTACTGTCATTCTGAAAGTCTTTAACAATCCTTTTTTTTCATTTATCCTGAGACCATAAACATTTCCCTCAGTATTATGCTCTTATTCTGCCCTTCCCTTTACGCATGAGGGCTGCTTATGATTCTTCAAGTACCACAGCACACATTCTGAGAAAAGGACACATTGCAGTTCAAAAGGAACTGTTTTTCTAGAGGCAACCAGCTTGGCCAAAAACTTCATTACAACGTCAAGATAAATACCAAAAAAAAACAAGGCACAAACTTGTAGGAGTCTGAGTGTCATGGATCATGTTGAAAAATGAGACAGAATCCTGTGAGAAATCTAGCAAGGGCCATCTTGATGTCAGAAGCAACTTGCTGCATCTTAAGCTAAGTTCCAGGAGTTCAAGCAAGTTTCTCACTATGTAGCAGCAAGTTGCCTATTAGGTGGGTATTACTGCCTGTTTACAATTTTTTAAACTGTATTTCTTGCCTGAAGTATGCAGTCTGTTATCCTACCATGCCGTGAACAAATCAGAGAATTCTCGACATGGCAACCAGCCGAGGTGTTTGGTGAATCCAGCTCTCTGCTTGTGCCAAAGTACCTCATGTTGGACACTCAGCACCAACCTCTCCGGGCATGTTCCACAGGCACTGACCACTCTCATTTATGGATATTGACCACCTGTTAAAAAAAAGTATGTAGTCATGGCTATGCGGTTAAAGCAAAGGATTAGAAATCCACTGGGGTCAGCCCCATGTAGGTTTGAATGTTAGGGGCAGCACGGTGGCTCAGTGGTTAGCACTGCTCTGTCACAGTGCCATGGACCTGGAGTCATTCCAGCCAAGACAGAAATTTGCAGGACTGTTAGGAAATGGCAGTACTTTTGAAGACACAACACAGGCATGAAGAGCCAAATGACATCTTCTGCTATATCTATGACCCATTATAGATGTCTAATCAAATAATATCACTAGATATTCAGAGGAAAATAGATAAAATATTCTGTATATTGTCACTAACTGGTGTCATTGAGTATGACAAAAGCATATAATGCTGTCGATTTTGTAGCTGAGATTTTCATTGTCACTGATAATCATTGTTATATAACAGTTTCTTTCTGGGCAAACTTTCTATTTTTGCCATCTTTGAAAATCACAGCTGCTGCTAAGGTAATTCTTTGATAACAATTTTGAGTATCTTTTGGAATATTGAATTCAGCTACCAAATTCCAATTAAATGCAGCTAAGCCATTTTCTCTCACTAACCATGATTCTTTTCTACATTCAGTATCTGTGTCACAGTGCCTTCATCTGTTCTATGCTTGATGTGATATCTTTATTCCATTTTGTTGTCCTTGAAATTAGCCTGTTTTGTGCTTTAGTTTTCATTCCTTTGGTTTATTATGTTGAATCTGTTCAAATCACCTGATTATTTGTGATTCCATAAGATTACGTTTTCATTCCCATCCAACCCACTTGAAATGTGCCCAGACTTTCCATTAAGATCTACAGGAAGGTCAAATGAATCTCACATTGTGTTAGGAGGGAATAATTATAGCTACGCTGCTTATTTATTTTTTGCTGTTATTCAGTCAGGAACATTTTAGTAGAAAGAAAAAGGAAGAACAAACAGGATTGCTACAGGCCCAAGTAATATTAATTCTCAACAATCAATGAATTGAATATGCAGTATCAATTTCAACACAGGGATTCTGCTAAAGAATGGTCCAACTGCTACAAGCACATAAGACCCTAACTTCCACCAACTGGGCAGAACTGCTAGTTACAGTCAAGAGATGATCCCAGCCCCTAGTTTTTATTACTCACTGTGTTATCTTGCAAATGGCTTTTGGATATTATGGAAATATCCTACATGCTGCCCTCAAGATAATTAATGTATCACTCAACTTTTTCATCTCCTTTCTCGACCAATAGCAAAAACAGCATGTTCAACTCCGCTTTATGATTTCTCAAACCCCAGGATGGGGTTGGGGAGTTGGGGGTGTGTGGGGGGAGGGGAAGAATGAGGTGAGGCTGGTCAGTGTTTGAAATCATGTGACCATCATCAATAAGGTGGCACAGTGGTTAGCACTGCTGCCTCACAGCACCAGAGACCTGGGTTCAATTCCCATCTCGGGCAACTGTCTGTATGGGGTCTGCACATTCTCCCCGTGTCTGCGTGGGTTTCCTCCGGGTGCTCTGGTTTCTTCCCACAGTCCAAATATGTGCAGGTTAGGTGAATTGGCCATGCTAAATTGCCCGTAGTGTTAGGTGAAGGGGTAAATATAGGGGAATGGGTCTAGGTGGGTTGCTCTTCAGAGGGTCGGTATGGACTTGTTGGGCCGAAGGACCTGTTTCCACACTGCAAGTAATCTAATCTAAAAAATATGCGGATGGTTGGCAACTGTCTGGATCTTTCTCATTTGGTTCAATAAATAACTCCTCAGGACCATCTGTGATATTAACCACCACAGCATGCATGCAAAATAAAAGAGCCCGAGGGGTTCAAATATGTAATTATTAAAGCCACAAGAAAGGCTGGTAACATGTGAAGTTTTGTAAATTGCTCACGAACAAATGTTTAAGGAGTCATGTGTACAATTTTAAAACAATGTATTCATTTTGTAGAATGTGGGCATCACTAGCTGGGCCGGCATTCATTTCCTGTCCCTAGTTGCCCTTGAGAAGGTAGTGGTGAGCTTCCTTCTTGAATCGTTGCAGTATCCAGTGTCTCCAACCATTTTGTGATATCATGGAGTGTATCAAATTGACTTGACTGACATTTGTGATGCTTGGTGAGGCCGAAATAGATCATCCATTCGGCACTTCTGGCTGGACATTACAGCAAAAGCTTCAGAATATTGTTTGCACTGATGTGCTAGGTTTTTCGGTCATTGAGGATGGGGATAATTGTGGAACCTGCTCCTCCAGTGAGGTGTTTAATCATCCACCACCATCCATGACTGGATGTGTCAGGACTGCAGAGCTGAGGTCTGATGTGTGGGTTGTGGGATAACTTGGCTCTGTCTATCACTTGCTGCTTATGTTGTTTGGCATGCAAATGGTCCTCTGGGTATTTGGGGTACCTCAGTATAACAACAACTCATTTATTCATGTGTGCTCTTGCTGTAGGTATGTTTTTGGCTCGTTGTCTGCTGATGCTTCATTTTGAGATGTTTCCTTTTTTTTTCATTGATGACTTGTCATTGTCATTTTCTCTCAGAGGTAGGCTGAGGAAGGAGATCCTAATTTCATGACAACCACATAGAGAGTCAAATCTGTATTGGCACCAGCCAACTGAACTAACCATCCTCTGATAAGAAGGATATTGAAGTTCTGAAAGGTGAATGGTTTAAACTTATTGGGATAATACCAATGATGTGAAAGCAGTTTTATGAGGAGAGACATGCAACACTGAATTATTTCTGATTCAGAGGAAGTAGTCTTAGTGAAACTTTTTTGAAGACTTTGACAATATGTAGGGTTTCAACATCGTTGAAAGACTATTTATTCTAGTTGAGGAGTGAATGAACAGGATTCAGCAACTTAAAATTGTTGCTAAGGGAGTAGGGAAAATAGGAGAAATATTTTCTTTAAAGACTGTTAAAACGTGGAATGGCAGTGGTTGAGACAAAATCATCCATTAAGACAGTACCATAATTCTCTGCAAAACTTCAAAACAAAATACTTGTGAACAGATGTATCAGAACCTTTGTGCTGGTTTATAAGGTAAATGTTGAACTGATTTAGCTACATTAGCCTGTCCTGTGGGTGACTAGTTTGGCTGTTTCCTTCTGGATATACTGGGGTTGGTATAGTGGGGTCATATATGTTCCTATTTGAAGATATGAAAGCCTCAAATTTGCTGTTGTGAAATTTCACTGCAAAGAATTATGTGAATCTATGTACAAATATTCTCACCCTCTAATCTCCAAGCATTCTCAACTGGAATTGAACCTTCTCTGAATTATGCAAGATGGATACAAGAAATATGTTAATGGTTGTTACTCTGAGGTTTATGCTGCAGATGCCTTTTGTTTTGTCGTCTGCTTTCCCTGGTAAACTACAACCCAGAAAGGTGAAACTTACAATAAATAACCAATAAATAATTCTGTGGCGTGGGGTGGGGAGGGGGAAGAAACATTCTCCAACTCTGAATTTAGAGAAGTACAGTACAGAGGTTTTGGACTTGTTTACCTTAATAGTTTACCTGGAAACGTGAAAGGGATTAAAACCTGGTTTAACTCCTGATGAACCATCAAAGTTAAAAGGAATCCCTCACCACTACAACTGACTCACTTCTCTGTTACGTTTCATGGTCAGAATTCAACATACCATTAAAAGAGACACTCATCACTTTACCATAATATGTGACCTGAGGGTTTAAAAGTCTCAGTCTGGGATCCCTGAAGCATGGCACTCCGCTGCAAGCATGCTGTTCTGCTTAATTGTATCCCAGGCACATATATACCTGTGACTGTAACATTTGTGTGTAATAGTTAGCTTGATTAAACCTTTGTTGGATTCTTCAATACCACGATATACACTTCTAGTTCCTTATGTTACAGGAGAAAACATAAGCAGTGCTGCATCTGGTGAAACACTCTGTAGATGGCAAAATCACATCATGGAGAGCAGCAGTGGATATCATTGAAAGACTTCAATACTTTTATAGCAGATTTTGAAAAACCATTGGAAAACCAAGTGGATAGCAATTTTGGAAAACAGAAAATTCAGACAAATAATTGAGTTCTCATTCTTTGACAATATCAGTTTCTGTAAGTACAAAAGCCACACTGATCTATAGAGAAGGCATTGGCTGTCAAGAAGGCAGACCCAGTTCATTTTAAATTTGAATGTAGGTTCTTTCAAAATACAAGAAATTTCTAAGGTCATCTGACTTTAAATAACAAGGCAAAAGTTACAAATACGAGCAAAACTAAAGGTTACAGTCCTATTCTGAAGCACAGTAAATACTCTACCCTTCTCTAAATAAAATACATGAGGGGACAGGTTAATTTAGAATGAAGAAAACAGATAAATGGACAGAAAGCTCCAAAGCACTCACAGAAGAAATTATGGCGTGAAATGTAAACATTACTTTCTTTAAAGCAAATTTCTGCTTTAAAGACAGAAATGTGCTTCTCCAATTTTTAAACAAGAAGATGAAAATCCTCAGGAAGTGTTGCAACAGGAAAAACTAAGGAAAAAGAAGGAAAATAAGGGAAAATAAAAGGGAGTGAAGGAAAACCCATTTTAAAAATGAATGAAAGCTGCATTGCACTCTACTCCTGTGTGCAACTTTGGTCCCCTTATTTAAAGATGGACATAATTGGAGAGTTCAGAGGGTTGCTGGATTAATAACTGGAATGAGTAGGTTGGACAGGCTGGCCTTGTTTCCACTGGCGTTGAGAATAGGGAGAGCAGTGTGGTGTGTACATTGAAGTATATTTGATCAGATTAGATTAGACCACTTACATTGTGGAAACAGGCCTTTCAGCCCAACAAGTCCACACCAACCCTCCGAAGAGCAACCCACCCAGGTCCATTCCTCTACATTTACCCCTTCACCTAACACTATGGGCAATTCACCTAACCTGCACATTTGATCTTGAAAGGTCTGAACACAGTGACATGGAAAGGATATTTGCTCTTGTGAGTGCGTTCAGATTTAGGATGGACTGTTTTAAAGTTGGAGATGAGTTTTTTTTTCTTAGTGGGTTCTGTGCCTTTAGAGCTCTGTGTCTCGGAAGGCAGTGGCGACAAGGCCACTAAATATTTTTAAGTCGGAGGTAAATGGTTTCTTAAATAAAAACAAACTACTGCAGAGGCTAGATATAAAAACAGAAAATGCTGGATAAACACAGCAGGTCTAGCAGCACCTGTGGAAAGAGGAAAAAGAGTTAATGTTTTGAGCCTGACTTTTTCAAAACTGGAAAATTGTACCTCTTTATGCTGTTAACAGAGAGAGAGAAGGATCAAGTGGCGTTGCTTAAAAAGGTGTTAATAGTTGTAAGAGGGTTATATGGAAATATAAAATTGGTGTAAACAGGAGGCAGGAGAAAGAGCAAATGGGTCTGTTCTGCTGAAAGCAAAGTCGACTGTCAGGGATTGGAGTGTGTAATCAGGACAGAGGGCCTCATTTGTTGAACTCAATGCTTTAAAAATGGATAATGAGGTACAGGAAGTCCCCCACGTTACGAATGAGTTCCGTTTTTTTTTCTGCTGTTCGCAAGCTGAATTTGTGCTTAAGTCGGATCACATACAAGCTAAAAAGTCCACCCGCTCGTTAGGACGAAACATTGTAGGTAACTTGGATTTTTAAAAATAATTTTCGAAAATGAAAAAAAAGCCGAAGGTTAATTCATAAGGACGGGACGTTCGTAAGTCTGGCGTTCGTAACCTGGGGACTTCCTTCATTGTTCCTCCAGGTGGTATTGAGCGTCATTGGAATACAGTGGCAGGGCCAGGATGACAGCAAGATGGTTTATTGACATGACAAGCAACTGGAAGTTCGGTGTCATTCTTATTGACAGAATGAACGTATCCCACAAAGCAGTCAATCCATTCTGTTTGTGGTCTCCCAAATTGCAAAGGACACCGCATTGTGATCAACAAATACTGTAGACTAGATTGGTGACATGTACAAGTAAAATGTGATCTCACCTGGGAGGTGTGTTTGGCAGTGGGCAGGGAGACCTTCTGTGATTGTAAAGGAGGGTGCCTGTGGAGGTAAGAAACTCTTAGGAGTGAACCAGGATGACCTATCAGTATCAGTGGTGAACTCTCCTTCTTTATGTTCATTTAAGCGGGCATTGGATAGGCATTTGGAAGTTATTGGGCTAGTATAGGTTAGGTAGGACTCGGTCGGCGCAACATCGAGGGCCGAAGGGCCTGTACTGCGCTGTATCCTTCTATGTTCTATGTTCTATGACCTATCAGATTGTAGATAACTGACGCGGCTTACAGTATTTTGCAAGCTCCACACATTTTGTCGTATTGCCCTCTCCGCTTCCCTCTCTGTTGCCAAAGTCTGATATTTCAATAGTGATAGTAATAGTTTAATGTTAGCTGTCTACAACTAAAAAAGTATTCCGGTAAGAGTGAAACATATGACAATAATTAGGATGTAGTTGACATGGAATTATTTTTTGGTTTTATGTGTGAGAAATTAAGAACTGAAGAACATTGTGACATATATTAAAAGTTGATCTTGAGAAAATGGCTGTGATTACAAAGGTTGTTTTATTGTGCTCAGATATATGGCAGTAAAGAAGTACGCTAGATAGATGAAAGAAATTGCATTTAAGACATATTTGGGGACAGTGTGGAAATTCAGCTCTAACAAAGAGGACAGATGTAGTTACTAAGGAAGGTCACTCACTGGCTGAAGGTGAATAGCAAAGGTTAAAAACTAGAGGGTATAGGTTTAAGGTGAAAGGGAAAAGATTAAAAGGGACCTGAGTGGCATTCTTCTCAAACAGTGAGTGGTTTGTGTGAGAAAAGAATTGAAAGAGGAAGTAGTATCTACTGGTACAGTTACAACATTTAAATGACATTTGGACAGGTACATAAATAGAGACAGTTGGGGGAGATATGGGCTGAGGGAGATATGGGCCAAACACAGGCAAATGGGACACTTATAGTTTGGGAAACCTAGTCGGCATGGATGAGTTGAACTGGAGGGTCTGTTTCTGTGCTGTATGACTCTGTAACTTAATTGTTTTCCTCAAACCTCAGATGCTTTTCATTGTGATGTTTAACTCGTGTCGCCTGTGGAACAACAGTTTAAAGAAAGATTATAACATTGATGAAATTCTGGACTCATTGCATGACTAAAAATGAAATTATACTGGAAGCTATGTTCCATCAAAGGAAGAAGTTGTCAAATTAGATTGTTACAAACTCATACATTCTTGGATGAAATAAAATTCCTTGCCACTGTGGATACCATGCAAGTTCAGAAGTCAACCATGAGGCACATTCAGAGGAAGCTTTAAACACAGCAAAATCCAGATCCAGCTTTCAAGGAAACAATGAGCTGACATAGAAAGAGACTGATGGTGAAAGCAATGGTTGCAAATTGCATTACAGTTGTTCCAGTGGCCTGACAGGTGATGACTATTAGACTTCAATAAGATATAGGGCATGACAGCTGAGTTAGCAGAGTCACAAGTACAGATATTACCATAGTCAGAAACTATTTTAATACACCTGTATTTGTGGCTTTTGAAATCATATCCATGTGGCATGGAGAAGCAGTAATGTTTCCAAGTGTGATAAAGCTTCAAGTCAGAGACATGAAGCAACTTGGGTTTGTGCTGGATCTAAAGCCAGTTCAGGAATTTGGAGAAACTTGAAATTGCAATGAAAGTTATGGAAAGAGATGTTAATGTTATTGGGCTGGAAAAGCAAGTGTTTTCATTCAGTTGCAGAATAAACAAAACAGCACATGGAGGGAGAAATTAAATATATTGAAGGTATAATTCCAACATGTAAGTTAAATTGAAACAAAACAGGAGTTGCTGGCAAAACTCAGCAGGTCTGGCAGCATCTGTGAAGAGAAATTAGAGTTAACGTTTCAGGTCTGGTAACACTTCCTCAGATTTAGGAACATTTGACTTGAAACTTTTCCAGAGCTTTATCTCAGTGGCTAATATCTCAGAAAGAGAGTACAAGAAATCTCTAAGTCACATAAGTCAATTGTTTCAAGTGGTCTACAGAAAGTCTGCAGTAGTGAGTAGAGTGGATTTTTTCTTGATTGTATTTTTTTTAGATATGTCTCTTGATTATACTTAAAATATAAGCCATAACTATTAATCTAACCTGGGTCTGTATTTTGTAGAGGAATAACATGGTGTTATTTTCTGGGTCTGTAGACTGTGAAGGACCAAAAATGGCCTTTAGTAGAGTGATATGTGCTTCTTGTCAGATTTGGGAGTTAAAAGAGAGTTTAAGGGTAACTGCGGATTATATCTGCAATAAATGCTGTTGGTTGCGAATTTTATCAGATCAAATGCATCAGTTGGAGAGACACTTAGAAGCAATGAGGCATGTGCAACAGCAATAGGATATGATGGTTGGTAGTTATAGGAAGGGGGAAAAGTCTCAGATACAGTCACATAGATGGATTAATTCCAGGAAAGGTAAGAGAGGTAGGAAGCCAGTGCAGGAGTCTTTTGTGGATATACCCATTTCAAACAGGTACGCTGTTTTGGAAAATGTAGGGGGTGATGGATTCTCAGGGGAATGTAGCATGAACAGCCAAGTTTCTGGTATTGAGACTGGCTCTAATGTAACAAGGGTTAAGTCAGCTTCCAAGAGATCAATTGTGTTAGGTGCACTCTCTAGTCTGAGGTACAGACAGACATTTCTGTGGCCAGCAGCGAAAAATCAGAATGCTGTGTTGCTTCCCTGGTGCCAGGATCAAGGATGTCTCAGAATGTTCTCACGGGGGAGAGGGGCCAGCAAGAGGTCATTGACCACATTGGAACCAATGATATAGGAAGGGGAAAAGTTGAGATTCCGAAGGGTGATTACAGAGAGTTAGGCAGAAATTTAAAAAAGGAGGTCCTCGAGAGTAGTAATATCTGGATTGCTCCCAGTGCTACGAGCTAGTGAGGGCAGGAATAGGAGGATAGAGCAGATGAATGCATGGCAGAGGAGCTGGTGTATGGGAGAAGGATTCACATTTTTGGATCAATGGAATCTCTTTTGGGATAGAAGTGAACTGTACAAGAGGGACGGAATGCACCTAAATTGGAAAGGGACTAATATACTGGCAGGGAGATTTGCTCGAGCTGCTAGGAAGGATTTAAACTAGTAAGCTGGGTGGTGGTGGTGGGCGGTGCGGGTGGCTACCCAGGGAGACAGTGAAGAAAGAGATCGATCAGAGACGGGTACAGCTGAGAACAGAAGCAAGTCAAATAGTCAGGGCAGTCAGGGACAAGGTATGACTAATAAATTAGACTACATTTATTTCAATGTAAGGGGCCTAACGGGCCTGGTTAGGATCATGGAACTGGGATAGCACAGCAATTACAGAAACATGGCTCAGGGGTGGGCAGGACTGGCAGCTTAATGTTCCAGGATACAAATGCTACAGGAAGGATAGAAAGGGAGGCAAGAGAGGAGGGGGAATGGTGTTTTTGATAAGGGATAGCATTACACGTGTGCTGAGGAGGATATTCCTGGAAATACATCCAGGGAAGTTATTTGGGTGGAATTGAGAAATAAGAAAGGGATGATCACCTCATTGGTATTGTATTATAGACCCCCTAACAGTCAGAGGGAAATTGAGAAATTAACTTGTAAGGAGATCTCAAAAATCTGTAAGAATAATAGGGTGGTTATGGTCAAGGATTTTAACTTTCCAAACGTTGACTGGTACTGCCATAGTGTTAAGGGTTTGGATGGAGAGGAATTTGTGAAGTGTGTATGCAAAAATTTTGTGATTCAGTATGTGGATGTACCTACCAGAGAAAGTGCAAAACTTGACCTACTCTTGGAAAATAAGGCAGGGCAGGTGACTGAGGTGTCAGTGGGGAGCACTTTGGGGCCAGTGATCATAATTCTATTAGATTTAAAATAGTGATGGAAAAGGATAAACCAGATCTCAAAGCTGAAGTTCTAAATTGGAGAAAGGCCAATTTTGACGTTATTAGGCAAGAACCTTCAAAAGCTGATTGGAGGCAGATGTTCGCAGGTAAAGGTACGGCTGGAAAATGGGAAGCCTTCAGGACAGACCTAATGAGAGTCCAGAGAAAGTATATTCCTGTTAGGGTGAAAGAAAAGGCTGGTAGGTAAAGGGAATGCTGGAAGACTAAAGAATTTGAGGGTTTGATTAAGAAAAAGAAGGAAGCATATGTAAGGTATAGACAGGATAGATCGAATGAATCCTTAGAAGAATATAAATGCAGTAGGAGTACACTTAAGAGGGAAATCAGGAGAGCAAAAAGAGGACATGAGATAGCTTAAGCAAATAGAATTAAGGAGAATCCAAAGGTTTTTACAAATACATTAAGGACAAAAGGGTAACTAGGGAGAAAATAGGGCTCCTCGAAGATCAGCAAGGCAGCCTTTGTGTGGAGCCACAGAAAATGGGGGAGATACTAAATGAGTATTTTGCATTAGTATTTACTGTGGAAAAGGATGTGGAAGATATAGAATGTAGGAAAATAGATGGTGACACCGTGCAAAATGTCCATATTACAGAGGAGGAAGTACAAAATGTCTTGAAATGCATAAAGGTGAATAAATCCCCAGGACCTGATCAGGTATACCCTAGAATTCTGTGGGAAGCTAGAGAAGTGAAGTGCTGGGCCTTTTGCTGAGATATTTGTATCATCGATAGTCACAGGTGAGGTATTGGAAAACTGGAGATTGGTTAACGTGGTGCCACTGTTTAAAAAGGGTGGTAAGCCAGGGAACTATAGACTAGTGAACCTGACGTCTTTGGAGGGAAAAAGTGAGGACTGCAGATGCTGGACATCAGAGCTGAAAATGTGTTGCTGGAAAAAAACAGCAGATCAGGCAGCATCCAAAGAGCAGGAGAATCAATGTTTTGGGCATGAGCCCTTGTTCTTTGGAGGGAATCCTGAGAGACAGGATATACATGCATTTGGAAAGGCAAGGACTGATTAGAGATAATCAACATGACTTTGTGTATGGGAAATCATGTCTCACAAATTTGATTGAGTTTTTTGAGGAAGTAATGACGAGGATTGATGAGGGCAGAGTGGTAGATGTGATCTATATGGACTTCAGTAAGGCATTCGACAAGGTTCCCCACGGGAGACTGGTTAGCAAGGTTAGATCTCATGGAATACAGGGGGAACTAGCCATTTGGAGACAGAACTGGCTCAAAGTTAGAAGACAGAGGGTGGTGGTGGACAGTTGTTTTTCAGATTGGAGGCCTACGACCAGGGGAGTGCCAGTAGGATTGATGCTGAGTCCTCTACATTTTGTCATTTGGATGTGAGCATAAGAGGTAGAGTTAGTAAATTTTCAGATGATGCCAAAATTGGAGGTGTAGTGAACAGCAAAGAAGGTTACCTCAGATTACAACAGAATCTTGACCAGATCAGCCAACAGGCTGAGAAGTGGCAGATGGAATTTAATTCAGATAAATGTGATGTGCTGTATTTGGGAAAGCAAATCTTAGCAGGACTTATACACTTCATGTTAAGGTCCTAGGGAGTGTTACTGAACAAAGAGAACTTGGAGTGCAGGTTCATAGCTCCTTGCAAGTGGAGTTGCAGGTGGATAGGATAGTGAAGAAGGCATTTCGTATGCTTTTATTGGTCAGAGTATTGTGTACAGGAATTGGGAGGTCATGTTGCGCTGTACAGGATATTGGTTAGGCCACTGTTGGAATATTGTGTGCAAGATGTTGTGAAACTTGAAAGGGTTCAGAAAAGATTTACAAAGATGTTGCCAGGGTTGGATGATTTGAGCTACAGGGAGAGGTTGAACAGGCTGGAGCTCTTACCTGCAGCGTCGGAGGCTGAGGGGTGACCTTTTAGAGGTTTACAGAATCATGAGGGGCATGGATAGGATAAATAGACAAAGTATTTTCCCTGGGGTCGGGTAGACCAGAACTGGAGGGCATAGGTTTAGGGTGAGAGGGGAAAGATATAAAAGAGACCTAAGGGGCAACTTTTTCACACAGAGGGTGGTGCATATATGAAATGAGCTGCCAGAGGAAGTGGTGGATGCTGGTACAATTGCAACATTTAAGACGCATTAGGATCGGTATATGAATAGGAAGAGTTTGGAGGGATATGAGCTGGGTGCTGGCAGGTGGGACTAGATTGAGTTGGGATATCTGGTCAACATGGACAGGTTGGACCGAAGGGTCTGTTTCCATACTGTACATTCTATGACGCTATGTCTCTATGACATTAATTTATGCAAACCTGGTATAAAACAAATGAGTTATCTATTAACAGAATTCCAGAATGATGTCAATTTAGTGTTAGAGTTGAATATGATGCTGCACCCCATAAGTTGTCATTGGTAATAATAGAAGGGAACATTGATGGAAAGGAATGGGCTTCAGAAAATATAATGCACCAAGTTATTTATAAGAAGAATCAGTATGAGTTTAATTGACTTTGAGAAAATGCTAACAGAACAGAAAGTCATCTCTACGTAGTGAGAGTCAAAAAATAAAATGGAATATCACAAGACCAAAATCATGATCAAGGAAAATGTGCACCTGTCATTTTTGTAAGGCTAAGCCAGTTACATATGCATAGTAAGCAATAGTAAGCAAAGAGCAGGATAGATTAAAGTTAATTGTGACAATTAAGAAGTGACATCCATTGCAGTTGTTCAGAAAGATATATTCAGAATTGTAGAGATTACAAACAATAACTAAGAGGAGGGAATGTGCATGCCCAATGCCTACCAGTAGAGACATGGTTTTCTAATTTAGCCAGTAGAAACTTATATGCACAAAGAGTGGCACCAGTCTTAAAGGTTAATATTTGTGGGATCTACTACTTCTGTAGTATTCCAGAACCTAATGTATCCAGTTCTCAGTGGAAATGAAGGAAGTGTACTGCCCATTGCTGTATGACAATGGGAAATCTCATTTCTACTTAAAACAAAGTTTGAAACTGATTGCAGCAGTAATTGAGAGTGTAGTGCTGGAAAACCACAGCAGGTCAGGCAGCATCGAAAGAGCAGGAGATATGATGTTTCAGGCATAAGCATGAATGAAGGGCTTACGCCCAAAATGTCAGTTCTCCTGTTCCTCGATTGTTGCCTTACCTGTGCTTTTCAAGCACCACACTGTTGACTTTGATCTCTAGCATCTGTAGTCCTCACTTTTTCCTAGTTGATTGCAGCAGAATGAGATTTTAGTTAAATGCCACAAGTGTTGCTCCATTGTATCATGCGTAACATATATGGATCATCAAAAAGATGGTGACAATATCCACATCATGTGGAAGGAAAATGAGGGGATTTTGAATGTGAAGAGACTATAGAACAAAGTCAAAACAGTGTGTATTATTCTAAATTCATCCTTGACTTAATTAATACATTCACTAGTACTCTAACAACCACTCAAAGATAAAATAGATTGAGAATGGTCTGTAGAGGGACTGAAAACGTGTTAAGAAATGAAAATAACTGGTGATGCAGTTTTGACCCTCAAGCAACAATTGGATTAAGTGTGTTGATGGTTCACTACAAGTTTTAGGTGTGACGTTATCTCACATAATGGTGAAGAGAAGTCGACAAGATACATTTCATAGACACAGGGAGAATGTACAAACTCCACACAGACAGTCACCCGAGTTGGAATCAAACCTGGGTCACTGGCGCTGTGAGGCAGCAGTGCTAACCACTGAGCCACTGTGTTGCCTGTGGTAAGATAGACCCAAAGCTGGGTAATGGATGCAGCAACCTAGGACATAGGGATATAAGGATTGTGAATGGGTGAATTTCTGCATGAATAGGTGGAGGAGGAAGCCAGTTGTGCAGGGGTGAACATGGGATGTTGCGGGGGTGGGGGCCAATGAGAGATGATCTCTAGTACTGTGCCCTCAGTGGGGCTTGGGGTGTGGGGTTGGATTTCTGAAGCATGATGTTAGACATGACCAAATTAGTGATGGGGTTCAAGGGCAAAGATTGTGAGTTGAAGCTGCAGTTCAAGGTGATGGATGGGAACATTGTAGTGTTCAGTAGCCATGGATATCCAGGGAGTGCTGATTGGAAAGGACATGAAAGTTCAGAAAGAAAAAAGTGTCGACCAGACCAAGCCAAGTCATAGTGTTGAGAGTGGCCAGTTTTACCTTCCATGATCTGTTCGGTGTTAAATACAACCAATGTATGTACAAAAAGCTGCGGCCATGCCTGGAGTGAACTGAATCAGTGTCTGCTTGCTAGCCAAAAACTTGGGTTCCACTTCTGAGCAACAGAAGACCATTTGAGGGGCAATTGCATCAATCATGCACTTGCAGAGTGGGAATTGATATTGCATACTTTTTGTATGCACAGTGTGTAAGTGGATGCAGTGTAAGTGCTGGTCCCAAGCAATTTCAATCATATATTTTTGTCCCTTTCAGATGGAATTGTGACACCAGGAGGAACAAAGTATCAGACACAACTGGCCACAGAACAGGTCAGACATGAGTGCCATAATGTGGGAGCAAGTTTACAATGTCTTCCTGGAGAATTGATGTGGAGGTGCCAGTGTTGGACTCACACAACACCAGGCAACTAGCTTTCAGAGTGCTTCTCCTTCATCAGGTAACTTGTGGGATTGGGTCATAAAACACAGAACTTATAACAAAAGATCACAGTGTCAAGCAATTAAAATAATATATTGAACAAACTTAGATTGCTGTTAAGTCTTGCATCTTTTAGAATGGGTTGCAGGTTTTGGCTCATTAATATCTAAATCCCAGAATTTCTTTTAAGTCACATTCTTGCAATAACTTAAGGTTTTATATAAAAATAAACATCTCAGCTCAGCCACCATGTACATGGCAGGTACTCGTGTGACTTGTCCAACGGTGTCTATCTCATAAGCTGTAAGCAAGGTTGCCCAAGGCATGGTACATTGGTGAGACCAAGTGGACACCACAACAATGGATGAATGGACATCGAGCAACAATCACCAGACAGGGATGTTCCTTCCCAATCGGGGAAAACTGCAGCGATCAGGGATATTCAGCCTCAAATCTTCTGGTGACCATCCTCCAAGGCGGACTTGATGTGCAACAATGCAGAGTGGCCCAGCAGAGGCTGATAGCCAAGTTCAGTACCCATGAGGATGGCTTCAACCAGGACCTTGGGCTCATGTCACACTACAGTGACCCCATTACTCAATACACTCTCACACATATACACACAAACTCACGCAGATCCTGTCTCAGACACACACACAGACATACACCTCCGACACTCACACCCACGCGCACATCATCTCACAGGCTTGTACTCCATCACACTCATGCACCCACTCTAACAAGCACACACAAATGCAAACACACACTCTCTCACATGTATTCACACTCTCACAGAAACACTCACATATACACACACTCTCTCTCCCTCCCTTCCACACACACGCACGTGCTTACACAAGTCTATGGGGTGAATTTGCATTTGCAGGATTGTATTTGCAGATTCATTGTATTTTTGCTCAAAAAGCAGACAACCTGCAGGCAGTCAATTCATATAACATTTTATAGATTCCTACTTTGGAAATAGAACCAGTCTGACTCTAACCTCACATCTTTAATATATGTCTGAGCTGAGATGTCACCTTTTTTTTATTAAACCTTAAGTTACCTGAAGAATGTGATTTAAAGAAAGTTCTGGGATTTATATAATAATGAACTAAAACCTGCAACCCTTTCTAAAAGATGAAAGACTAGGTTTGTTCAATATATAATTTTATTGGATGATACTGTGATCTTTAGTTGTAAATTCTGTGTCTTATGATCCTACCCCGCTAGTTACCTGATGAAGGAGCAGCACTCTGAAAGCTAGTACTTACAAATAAACCTGTTGCACGATAACCTCGTGTTGTGTGATTTTTAACTTCCTGGATACTATCATCTTAAAGAGAGACTAACAGATAAAAGACCAATTCAGCATTTGCTGAGGAATGTCCCAACTGCTCTTAAAACTTATCTGAAAGAAAAGCTGGAAAGGTTAGGAAAAGGGAGCAAGAAAATGATAGCATCTACAGATTAGATTAGCAACGTGAAAAGAGAGAAACAAACTTGGAATAAATAAAGTCTAAATAGAACCTGAAGAGATCCCACTACTCTATGCTAACAATTGAAAAATCTTTTGCCACAACCTGCAAATTCAGAAGTCTTCACCTACATGAGAAGGCAGGTTGTCAGCAAGCGAAGCTGGATTAAAGCAATTGCTTTCTACTTATATTCAGTGCGCCAGTCAGGAGATACAGAAGATTGTATATACTGTTTGACATTTCCACAGCTCCAGAGGATAATCAACACAGACAACGTGAGTAATGAGTTAGCAATTTTTCTGGAGTGGTAGCTACAGTGGATGATCTGCTCGGTATAGATACAGAGCCATGACGAAAGACACCGTTTCTGACCATGATCAATATCTGTGTGATTGCTGAACAGAATTCACCAGATGAACCTGAATCTGAACAAGAAGCAAAAAAAAAGATGCCCAAAGTCAAATGCTGTCAGCAAAATGTCTTTATCCAGATCTGGAGAAGGTAACAGCTGTGGCTGCAATCAGTGACCAACAGATATGAAAGCAGTGCAATGGCTTATTGGATTCAGTAGTCTTTAAAAAAGATTTTTTGCCCAATTTGTTGACTGAATGTAAACCATTATGACAACTCATATCCAAGAAATTACAGTGATACTGTGACATGGATTTAGCATGCACTAAATTAACCAACTGACAATGACAATGCCAGTGCTGAAATACTATATCACCAATGATGACATTACCCTGTATTATGATGTCAGTGAAATAGGGCTTGTAGTGTCACTAATGCAGCAAAGTCAACCATTTACATTTGTGTCTGGAACACGAACATAAATTGAATGACACTGCATTTAGATCGAAAAGACTGTTTTGCCAATGCTTCCTCCAGGGAATTGTTACTGGTAGTTGATGAAATGACCTCTGGGCTAAGCAATAGAGCCTTTGTCAATGTGCTCTGGCAACTCAATGCATCTGTAACGCAGAAAAGGTGTTGCAGTAAAATGTTAGCCGAGGTGTTCCCTGAATGGCATTGATTCCTTGGTTAATATTTAGCATTGCTGTGGAATGATGAGTTACTCAGCTGCCAGGACAGAGGTGTTGCTGCAGGACTAGTTCTGGTCTCCTCCTGTGAGGGCAAGCATGCTGTCATTGGAGATGAGGACACAGATGTTTGGAACCCCTTCCTCAATCCCCAACCCATCCATCATTGTTCTACATGGCTGTGGGACATCCTCTGTGAATGAGTAAGATGAAAGTGAATGGCATAGCTTTGGTGTTGGTACATGTGGGGACAATGTGTTGAGCTTTACTGAAGGAGTAAGGAGGCAGCACAAAACACATAAAATGCTAGTGGCGAGGGATGGTGGAAGTGAAGTGAGTGAGAGAATAAGTGCTGCTTGCAGCTAAGGACATTGATGGGAGGTGGGTAGAGTGGCAAGGTTAGAGTCAGTGTGAGGTTGCAGAGAGAGAGTATGGTGCTTATCCAGGCAGAGAAGGTCACTGACTTTCTTTCTGTACTCTGGGCCATTTCTCCCTATCTGGGAGATGGGACTGAGCCTTGTGGTGACCAGGTGGGCATTGTCAGGAGGCACAGTCTCCTCTGATAGTCATCTGGGATGGGGACATCTCTTTCCTGCGCCATCCAGTCCACTTGGACTTCCAGGTCCCTCACTGAGAGACATGGTGCCAGTCTCCACGACTACACCATTGCTTGCACAGCTGAATAGGACAGCTTTGAAATACCATAATATTAAAAGTGAAAAGCAACTTTCAAGTTGGCTTTAAATTAATTAAAAGCAAGCATTTTAATTAATGACAAGCTCTTAGAAATTTGGTAAATATTAACCTATTAGTTGAACACCAAAAAAACATTTTTAGATATAAAACTTTGCAGCCAATAGTTAATTTTGACATGTAACAAGGAGATATAAACTCAATGTCATGTTAATTAGAGCTGCATTAATCATCCCATTAATTGATTGTTAGATTGTATAAATGATTGCAAAATAGTCCAATATCAATATCAGGTAAATACATATGTGGTCTCTCATTATTTGTGACATTTGCATTGAAATCATGTACTTTTTATCAGCTTTTGGTATTAACGTTCAAAGGGTCTGAATCATCAGAAATTTCTGATTGGTAGTTCTTACTGTTTGCTGATACCACTGCTTACTGAACAGTCCATCTGATAGTTTTAACACTGCAGCGGATAGATGGAACTCATTACAATGTTGATTGTTAAAGATTGTTTTTGACACTGTCTGAAGAAAGGTAATCTATTTCTGAAATGCAAAACCTAAGCTTCATGGAAAAATGTGATCAGCTGGTATCTTTGAGATATGCTGATCAACACTGTGCACAAATTGGAATTTTTGGTTGCAGGATCATTTGGCTTTATATGCAGACATCGAATCCCACCCTGCCAGATCTTCAATACACCAACATTAATTCTGTTCAGCTAAACATTTTGAGAGCTCTGTAAAACTCAATACACTTAAAAAAAAGACTTGCATTTATGTAGCATTTGATACAAGGTGCTTATAGCTGATGAAATACTCCTGAGTATTGTCACAGACACCATACAGGAAATGCAAATGCCAATTTATATTGTTAGAATTGTAGGAAAAATAAACTATCATCTTCAACTTCTGTCATCTGACTGCCAAATCGGAAACTCTTCATGGACTAAAAATATTTTGATTTTGAAGCACAAATACTTATTAAAGGTGGCTGTAGTGCTCAACTGACCACAGATTGAGGCAAGTGCAGTGAATGGAATGAAGAGAATGAAACTGAAACCATAAAACTCAGTCAGCAGCAGGAAATTCACATCCCTTGCATTGTTTTATTCTTACATGACAAATTCACGTATTGGAAGATGAAAGGATAACCGGAGAGGACTCAGTTTGGAAAGAAATTGGAACAGATTTAGGAATATGCAGATGGGCCTATTTCAACAGCTGCTTTGCACAGCAAAGTAGAGAGAGAAAGAAATGCGAGCTGGTAATAGCAAGGACACTGCACACCTCCCTCAAAGTCAGTGCCTGGTGAAAGGGTAATTTGAGACAGCAATCATTCAACCAGAACTCTATTACAAGTAAACCTGTTGGACTATTATGTGGTGTCGCATGATTTTTAACTTAGTCCATCTACAAGGATTGCCTACTACTGAGTACAAGTCAATAATGAAACAACTGGCCTCAGGCTCAAAATTTAACACTGCAAAAGGTGCTAAGATTTTTTAAAAACTGCATTTGACTTTACCTTCCCGACTCGATGAGGCAGCCTTCAACCCCTTCCTTTTTAAACTTACTACCTGTACTTGTGTATGTATTTAATGTTACATTTCTATTATTTTGACATAGGTATTATAATTCCTCTTTCTTTCACATTACATACATGCTTGTAATTTGGCTCTTTGACTTTGATCTAGTCGATTAAATTTTAATTCAAAGATGATAGCTGTGTGCTAAACAAATATAAATGCTACAAGCAACCTCGGAGTTTAAAAGGAAGGCAGCCAAATGCCCCCACCTCAGCTGGTTGTACCCGTATGTTTAGCAAACTCCAACAAACAGCAAAGTTATGATGATGCAATGATGATATTTGTTGAGGGAGAAATATTGGCGAAATCACCAAGGATGGCATCTGTGCCATTCTTGAAATAGTGCCATATGGGATCTTTTATGTCAAACTAAGCAGATAAGACCTTGGATTAATAGTACATCCAACAGAAAACACAACACACCATCAGTACATCACCTAAGTGTCAGCTTTGTCTTTTTGTACTGAAAACTAGAGTGGGAGTGCTACAACTGAGCTACAACTGACACACTATTCTCAACTTGTCGTACCAGATGTCTCACTCTAGATATTACACTTGGTAACTGTTGTATGGGCATGCCAGCTCAATATGTGGCATGAACAGATGCTCATAAGGAAGACTGCTGTTACCATCCTCTTTAAAGTGTGAGTAACTACAGGACTTGCTTGGTCTAATGCGGGAGAACTACTTTCTAGTCTAACCAGAAGATTCTCTGAATGTTTGCAAGTTACAATTTATCATATATTAGCAACTAGTTATATGTTATGTTGTAACTACTGACATTGTTTCAGAAACTTTGAAAAATACCAGATGTTAGGGCTCACTCCTTCAAGATTTGAAGCTATTCTGGTTACAGTCCAAATGATATTATCAGAGTGGACAGCACAACACAGTATTAATGCTTTCAAACACTTTAGGACCAAAGGCCAACCCTAACAAATCAAAAGATCTATGCAAATTTATATAAAGAAAGAAAAAATCACTCATTGCTGCTTAATTCTGTGCAAATACTACAGTAAAGACATAAGTTCACAGGTAAACATGATAATTATAATCTAGACATCAAGCAATTGCATGAGAATTCAATAAGTTATTAGTAATCATTATAAACCCTTTTGTTGAAAGTTATGTTGTATATATTACAAATATGTTGTATTTGTTGTATATATGTTGAAAGATATAAATTCCATTCTGGTTCATATCTACATGCAATACAAATTGTTTGCGGGAAGAAATTTTAATGAGTGCATTTATGATATCAAAAGATGAACTGAACAGGGTGGATTTTTTATCCTATTTTCCATGATTTGTCCATTGACAATGGGTTTTTATGGCTAAGACATTTTTTTTACAGTTACTCACCATAAGGTCTAGTGAGTTATCTCACCATATTTGACCAAATGTTTTAAATTAATTACCCATCCCATCCCTATGGTGTCTCTCGCACCAATCACTGCTTCGTGGATATATGCTGAAATACTGGCATCCAATGAGACCATTCCATCTTTGATGCTGTCAGAAGAAAGTTCATCTATTGAAAGGCCATTATGCACCTCGGCAAGCATTGTCCCTTATTGACAAACCCTTGGCAGAATAGGCAGAAAGCCACCCTGCTAATGGCACATAGCCACCTGTGGCTAATAATTCCTCTCATATACATCTCCATCATCTCACCCTAGTCGCAATCACTATGCTAGCCACTTTCCTCATGTGTATCTATATCTGTATATCTGAACAGCCTCGACGTAAATGTTCTCGTGTCCCCAGTGCCCACTTTGGGCCCATAGATTATCACTGTCCAGTCGGGGAAATACTAAAGAAAGGCATATTCCCAATGCACATCCCACACAATATTATTGACGTTTTTGTCTATGACATTTATGTGTCTGTTCATCTATCAGAAAGAAGTGGATGACGAGATAGTTATAGTTTTCCAAAATTCCTTTGATTTGGGATAAGTTCCTTTTGATTGGAAAATGGCGAACATAAATTCCTTATTCAAAAAGGGATGGTGACAGAAAGCAGGAATCCACAGGGCAATTAGCTTAACTAGCCCTGTTTGGAGAAAATATTGAGCAATATTACAAAAGATGTAATAACGGAACACTTCGGGGGAAAAAAATTCAAGCAAATAAGGCAGAGTCAACTTGGTTTAATGGAAGCAAATTCATGCCCAAGCCTCTGCTGTTATTTGAGGAAGTAAAATGTGTTTTAGATAAAAGGCAGAAAAAGAAGAAGATGCACCACACTTAGATTTGCAGAAGGCTTTTAATAAATTGGCATATCAAGTGTTATTGTGGAAAATAAAATCTCCCTTAGGTTTAACCTGTGAGGTGATAGATGGTGTAATGACTGTCTTGTCCTGGATGGTGCCAAGCTTTTGAGAATTGTAGAAGCGGCAATTATTCGGGAAAGTGGACATTAATGAGTAACACCCTTTACTTGTGCCCTCCAGATGATGGATTGGTTTTTAGGAAATAAAAGAAAAGTTACTCACTGCAGAATTGGAAGCCTCTGACCTGCTGTTGTAGCCATATTATTTATGTATTCCTGCCCCAGTTCAATATTGATCAATGGTAAGTACTTTATTGATAAGAATGTTGATTGTGGGGAATTTAGTGATGGAAGTGATGAAGCAAGTTAGACAAAGGTGAACTGGTGGACCCAATCCATTTGGATTTCTCAAAAGCCTTTGACAAGATACCATACAGGGTGTTGCTGAATAAGATAATAGCAGCAAGGTACTGGCATGGCTGGTGAGCAAAAAACAGAGAGTAGCAATAGAAGAGTCTTTTTCAGGATAGCATCTGGTGACTAGTCGAGTCCCACAGGGATCCATGTTTGGACTACAACTATATGAGTCATACATTAATGATCTGGGTGAAGGAACTGAGGGTATTATTGCTAAGTTTGTAGATGACACAATAATAGATGGAGGAACAGGTCATTTTGAGGAGGTGGGGAGGCTGCAGAAAGAGTTGGATAGGAGAGGAGAGTGATCAGAGAAGTGGGCATACAAGGTGGGAAAGTGAAAGATTTTACACTTGGTAGGAAGAAGAGAGGCATAGACTATTTTTTAAACGGGGAAAGGCTTCAGAAATGTGAAGCTTAAATGGACTTGTAACTCCTATTTCAGGATTCCTTAAGATTAACATGCAGGTTCAGTCAGCAGTTAGAAAGTCACATGCCATGTCAATATTTATTTCAAGAGGGCTAAAAGTCGGCAGCAGAGATGTACTGCTGAGGCTGCATATGGATCTAGTCAGACCACACTTGAAATATTGTGAGCAGTTTTGGACCTCTTATCTAAGGAAGGACATGTTGGCCTTTAATGAGAGGAGGTTGCAAGAAGAATGATCTGGGATGAAGGCTTGTCATGTTAGGAGTGGTTGAGGACTCTGGGACCGTCATCAATGGAGCTGAGAGGGGAGATGGAAGGAATCTGACTGAAGCTTACACAATGTTGAAAGACCTGGATAGAGTGGACATGGAGAAAATGTAAAATGAAAGCAAACATTGTGGCTCATTGTGGAAGGTTCCAGTTCAGCAAGCAAGCTTACGTCCATTATGATACCTTATTAAGCAGAGTTGCTTATAACTCTGGATCATTTAGGAGGTACTGAAGATATTACAGTCTGGCATTGCAAAACACAGCTCCATTTTTCAAAACAGTGCAATTGGCAGGAAAAGAGCCCACTGGAGAAAGTAGCTGATAGCCTTCAGCACTGTAACATGCAATGGTCTAGACTGATGCTCTGGAGCCAATGGTCCAAATCCCAACACAGCAGCTGATGATATTTAAATTAAATTAATTCATCTGCAACATAAAGCTAGTTTCACTGTTACCGACCATGAAACTGCTATTGGTTGTCATAATTATCTATATCGTTCAGTAATGCCCTCTAGAAAAGTAAATCTGTCATCTTTACTTGATGTGGCCTAATTTGGCTGGGTTTGACTCTAACTTCCCCACTGGGAATGTCCAAGCAAGTCTTTTTGTGTAAAGGGCAATTAAGGATGGAGAAAAATTGTTGCCTTGCCAGTAAAGCCCAGATCCATGAAATAGTGAAAAAAGAAATGTAACATTGGACCTTTATAAACAGAATCCCTGTTTTAATTCAAAACCACTCAATGAACTCACATTCTCCCTCCCAGGAATTTTTCTGGTGTTAAAGGATAGTAGATGTAAAGTAACAATGGAGCTGGAGGTCACATCATCTTTGGCTTGAACACTATGAGCAATCCTTTGATCTTCAGAGAGTGCTGAAGGATCTATTGTGTTCCCCTGAATGGGCAAACATGGTCTAGAACATTCTAACAATGCATCACTGTCTCATTACTCTAATAAATTGTCAGTTTGGATGACACAACCAACTCTTGAACTCTTGGGGTGAAGTTTGAATCCATGAATTTCTTAGTCTCAATCATCATTGACACAGAAAATATCACTGCTATAATAAATTATTTGAGGGTCATCTTGAAAAATGACATTTCACAAGTGTTTTAAGGCATGATTGATATTGTCTGAGGAAGAAAATACACATGTTTTTGACAGCAAAGGTATTTGAGTGGCCGTTGGGGACAGGGAGAAGGGAGTGAGAACAGACAGATATGAAATGATATGATTTAATGTGTCAACATACGTCCATTATAATGACAAGGCTATATGTTATCTTGTATCTTGTTTAACTGTTGACTGATGACTGTCCTAATCCACATCCACTTCTTTCTCTATATCACCTTCATGCCTGTCTTTAATATTGTCATTTTTAGTTTCCAAGAGAAACAAATGTTTCCTCCTAGCAATAGGTATGGCCTTTATAGTAATGCTTTTCATAGCTAGTATCCTCTATGGAGTCCTCTCAAAGATTTAAATACAGGGAAGAAGACTCCAATACACCAGGCACATGAATGTCAGGGTGTTTGCTTGTTCCATTTTGGACTAATGGGATACTTCAACATTTTTAAAATTAAGCACCTGTAACTGACCATTTAATATTGCTGCATGGGTTTTTCAAGTTACAGGAAACAAACAGTGCTGCACAAAGTAAGTGTACTTTTCAATGTTCATAACACACAGGGAGGACTGGCAGTGCTTTTCCCAGTGCTACTTATTTAAAATGTGTTTTGTAAGTTATCACTTCATTTTTGATTTGCATGTTTACTCTGTATATCATCTACTCACGACTGTCAAGTTATGTTTGCATGTAACTCTTTAATTAACGCTTAAAGACAAGTTTTTATTCAGTAAATATTTATGCGCACGCATCCATCTTTGAAAAGCTGCCTGAGCTTGTCTGAGAGTCAGAATACTGGGCGTGATCTCCTTCCATTCTCCAATTAGTTGATCAGCCTGTTTTGTATGTCTGTCCTCGAGCCCTGATTACAGGCCTCTCTCTGGTCTCCAGCACTGACAGCAAGTCTGGCCCAGAGCCAAATCTGACAGTAGGCATTCCCTGCACTGATCTGTCCACTTGTCCTATCAGTGACTTACTGCCTCTTCATTCATCATTCTCAAGTTTGTGAGAAGATTTGTAGCTCGGGTGCTTGTTGTTCTGATTCTGTTCACCGAGCAGGGAATTTGTGTTGTAGACATTTCGTCCCCTATCTAGGTGACATCCTCAGTGCTTGGGAGCCTCCTGTGAAGCGCTTCTGTAATCTTTCCTCCGGCATTTATAGTGATTTGTATCTGCCGCTTCCGGTTGTCAGTTCCAACTGTCCACTGCAGTGGCCGGTATATTAGGTCCAGGTCGATGTGCTTATTAATTGAATCTGTGGATGAATGCCATGCCTCCAGGAATTCCCTGGCTGTTCTCTGTTTGGCTTGTCCTATAATAGTAGTGTTGTCCCAGTCGAACTCATGTTGCTTGTCATCTGAGTGTGTGGCTACTAAGGATAGCTGGTCGTGAGGTTTCGTGGCTAGTTGGTGTTCATGGATGCAGATCATTAGCTGTCTTCCTGTTTGTCCTATGTAGTGTTTTGTGCAGTCCTTGCATGGAATTTTGTACACTACATTGGTTTGTACAGCATTGTTTGCAGGCCTACTCAACCCTACCACCAGTGCTGATCATGGACCTCCCCTTAGCCCCTGCCCTGACAGCAAGCATCTCCCACCTTCACCAGTCTGATTGCAATATCTTCCTTAATCCCTACCTCTAATCGAGGAACATTCTAACCTTTTGAATGCCAGGAACCTCCTCCAAGAGTTTGTGGTTAGAATGTCTTGATCCGCCCAACCCTGTCCACATTGTCCACTTGGCATATTGCTAGGAGGGAAATAACTATGTTAGGTATACCCATGGCTAAGCAGCATAATATGGCTGAAAGTGGTTCTCAGTTGGTATAAAATGGCTGGGGAAGAGTTATTAGGTGACACAAGCAGTGTGCTTTTTCAAATCGAATTATAAGCTAGAGTAATTAAATACACCCATAGAGGGAGCACATCCAAGGTGATTCCATAAAGATAATACACAAATGGTCTTGTGAAATGTATACAATAGGTTCTGTTAATGCAGGAACAGGTGTAGATGATTGTATAGACAATCATGGTGGAGGTACCTATTGTCACATATTGTGTGATGTCGCATAGCATAGACATGTAATGCATTCTATAGTGAAGTAATATAACAAAGTGTAGCCACTTATCACACACCAAAAGGGAGTTTTAAATATACAGCCATTACGGGATGTAACTGTATCCCTGTGAAAGTTCAGTCTAATGCAAATTTAAGAGATCCCTTCTTATCAGCAATGAATTGCTGTCTAGGATGTGGGTAAATAAAATGTTTTCTAAAGGTTTATTAATAAGGGGGGGGTGTCTAATAATCATCATGAGATCATGATTTGACTGAAAGCTGTCCATTGACTGATCACGTGGTGACTTGACTAGATGTGTATGTGATTAATTAATAATACAAACGATTTGTAACAGCCGAAGGTGGGTTGAATGCAAATGTATAGAAAGTGTACTTTTCACTTAGTTCAGTGGAGAAGATGTTGGATTGCCTGAAGGTCTTTCCCCACCGATGTAAAATATAAACTACCTAATGTTTAAAGTCAGTCAGGGTGTTGAGTGATTCATTTAGTCATTCCAACCCAACAAGCTAAAAGACAGAAATGAGGTTCTGATATTAAATTCGCCACTTGCACCCTTCCCGGTCTCTCCACAAATATTGATACCAATAATTCTCAAGACTCAGTTAACTTTATTGTGAAGCTCATCAGATTTATCTAACCATTGAAAAATGAAATTTCAAAATGCCTGAAATTGGCTCAATTAAACTTCCTCCCACTTCATCTCTTTCACTGTATTTATTATCCCCTTGGCAGTGTAAGCTTTTCTGGAGTCATTATAGAGACCAATTGACCAGCAAAAGCAAAATGCTGGAAATCTAAAATAAAAGCAGAAAATGCTGGAAATAATTAGCAAGCCAGGAAACATCTGTGTGGACAGAGACAGTGCAAACATTTCAGGTCAGTAACCTTTTATCAGTACTGAAAGATGTTAAAGATTAGTGCCAAAGAATGAAAGGAAGAGGGGGCTCCAATAGATTGAATGATAGGAGTGGTTGAGTGACAAAAGGGATGATTGTGCAAGACCAAATGCAATAATAAAGAATTAATTATTGAAACAAAAGATGAGTCCAGATGAGATCGGAAACATAGAACATCTGACAAAGATAAATCTTTGGGGATACAGGAATGTGCTGGATGAAAAGCCGATAGGCACAAGGGATGCGGGCTACCCTACCACCTGTGTACCAATATAGGTTTCCCACCCCAACGTATTAAGCCATGCACCCTCAACTTTGTGTTCTCATTACAATGATCTTGATAAACAGTTCTGAGTAATTAGCACTAATATTGTGGCTTAGGCTGAAAACACTATTGCTGCTCTCTGAATAGTGGACATTAAAATGACTGATAACATGGCTGGATTGAGAAGTTCTCTGTAAATTCAATTCAGCTGTTTTCTCCAGATTGTTTCTGATGTAATCATCATGTTCACTGGTCATCTCAGTGGATTCATTCGGCAGATGATAAATTGAGATCACCATATTGTCAGTTTTTTTTTGTGAATGTAATTGTCTCTGTTCACCTTAAGCATGAATTAAATTATTCTATAAGACAATTTAGCACTTATCTGAGATCAAGCTGTACTATATTTGTTGTTCCTTTAGTAACTGTGGACTATGGAAAAAGGGCTCCAAAACTCCACAAGCAATGGATTTATGAAATTGTTACATATAACAGAGACAAAAATGTTGTGAGAAGGCAGGAGCCAATTCACAATTCTGTAAACCTGTTCTTTTTTTACATGGTTAATCTCAGTTACTAGACCATATAATTAGATTCTTTGTAATTGTGATTACAAAGTTTCAGGTTTAATTACATTAGAGCTATAGATAATTAAAATCAACATGCACTGAGCCTAGAGAATTAAAATCATACATAGCAACTGGAATTACAATAACTTGTGATTGATTTGTCATAAATATTGGTTGAATACGAACTGAATACATTACCTGGTGTTCTGCCCATTCACTATTGTGTTGAAAATAAGTAATTTCTGCCCATTGTAGTAGACATTTATAACAGTCTGATGCCCCAGGAAAGTTCTGATTTACCTGCTCGGTTGGATCCAGCACACATTAGCCTCCTGAAGTCCTAAATGCAGTATGGGTAGCACCCACCATTCTCAGTGCCACTGTCAGTAATGGAGAGCTGGCAACCTCTGATTTACCAGCAGTTTCATAAAGTAAGAGGTCATGACCCAGAAGACTCACTTTCAGCTCATTAATACTTTGGAGCATCCAGTATTTCCCTTGGCAAGATCCTCCTTTGGCATTTTTTTTATCTGAGGTGAGGTGTGTACATTTTACATAATTCAGCCTAAGTTATCAATGCCTCTTTAATTGTTTGTGAACAAGTACTTGACCAAGTTCTTTTTGAAAGCCCATATTTTCAAGTTCTTTAATGTTACCTTAATCAGCCACTTCAGTTACTTCATTAAGGAAGTCAATCAGATTAGTCAGAAATAATTTGCCTTTGTATTAAAAAAAACAATGCTGGCTTTCATTGACGAAACCATATTTCATCAAATGAGAATTAATTTTGCCTTTGAAATTGGACCTAATTAATCATTGAACCTCAGACCTTAGGCTGGTTCATCTGCAGTTTATTTCTCTCACTATGTCTGAATAAGCATTTAAAAGTTGCAATCCTCTTGTTCTTCGGCATCATTGTTTTATCCATAGAGGATTCAATGATTGTGTCCAAAGTTTATGCTATCTCTATCTGTGTTCCATTAATAAATGAGGATGAATCCTATCAGGATCAGGTGAATTACTAACTTTTGAGTGATAGCAAACATTTTCTACTTTATTTTAACCCTATCCAAAATCTTTACACTCTCATCTCGACAGTAACTTCATTGTCTGTTGCGAAAACTACTTTGAGTAAAAAATGAGGTCTGCAGATGCTGGAGATCACAGCTGAAAATGTGTTGCTGGTCAAAGCACAGCAGGCCAGGCAGCATCTCTACTTTGACCTTATTTGTTAATCCCATCATTCCATCTGCCTCCAACAACAACCTATTATATAAAACACATTTACTATGAAAGAAAAGGTCAAGGCTGCTTCACAAGAAAATGACATCAAAAGATTATATTAAAATATTAATTCATATTAATATCATTAATCTTCATTACATCACAGATTGACATTAATTTGTGTACCTTATTTGGAAAGAAGATTGTTGAATTTTATTCAGCTTCGTCCTCACTTTCAAAATTACCATTATATTTTGGAATGCTACATGAGTTTTATTTCCAATAATATTGTCAATTAGATGGTTAAAATGAATAAGCAAAAGTGAAAAACTTACATTATATTTAAAGTGCTGACTCCTGACCATAATTTTGTTAATAAAAATGCATTTAATGCCCTCTTAATGGCACTGATTATGGCGTCATCCAATTGAACTTGGTCCTAACTTACTTTTAAAAATTTGCCAGAAACTATTATGAACAGCAATCTATATTTGACGGAACAATAGCCACATTTTTTTTCATAATTTCTAACCCTAGGGGCTAATTCTCCTTGAAGTACATCAAAAATGGATTGTGATAATAACCTGCATGAAATTGCAAATGTTGGGTGGGATGAGGTGTATTTTGTTTAGCCTCAACTTCCTGCTGATGTGAGAATTGCATGGCTAACACGATGAGGTACCTGAGCCGTAGAACTCCATCCAATTAGAACTTAGTCAAATCACATTTTTAAGCTTTATGTGTCCACTTGACAATCTGAGAAATATTGAGAATATGAAATGTGATAAAGAGGGTTATTATTTTTTCAAGAAACCCAAAATAAATGTCTTACAGTTGTGAACTCTAACACAATAACGTTGATGTTGCTAAGCAGGGCTATCACATCAACTGGATGATTTTTTTCTCTTGGGGGGGGAGGAGGGGGTTTAAGGGGAGCACGAAGGTCAGTCAGCAACTCATAGACTTTCATAATGACTGTCTTTTAAAAAAAGTAAAATTCTGGAGTGGCCAGCAGCTGAGTGGTCTGAGAAAACAGTAGTGCCTACTGCTGGGATGACAACATTATGAATGATTTATTGTCAGTTGTATTTTATAGTGAACAATACAGTGAAATACTGTCATCACAATCTGGCGTCACTTTGAATATTCTAAGAATATAAGGATATAATTGAAGAAGTGTCTATCTTCATTCTGTCACCTGCACCGTGCGCTCTGGGCCCTGAGCTAGCATACCAACAACACCTTGGCCACCACCTCATCCCCTCATGACCTAACCACCTGCACCAGACCCAAACAGTGGAGCAGCTGCTACTCTTCAGGCACCATCGTTACAATGCTGAGCCCAAATTACCAACACTGACACCGATGAGGAACCCAGCAACCAAGAGTCCCCAGCTCTGCTGCTGCCGCTATAATGCCAGAAGTCCCCACTCTGGGCATACCACACTGCCGCCAAGACAGCCCACCACGTCACCAATGCCAGAACTGCCCACTCTTGGCCCACTGAAGCCAAGAGTCCTTGGCTCCGGTGTTGCCCTCTGCACCACCGCCCAATAGGAAGATGAAGAAAAAGAAAAAGAAAGATGATGAAAAGGGTAAGGCAGAAGGAACAAAGTGGCTGGTCTGGAGCAGACAGGGTCAGGAGCCTAAGCGCTATCTACATCACTGATATCTCCATCTTAGATATGTTAAAGTCAGCCTGAGAAAAATATCATGGATATTGGACTGAAACTGAGTCAAAGGCTTTTGGTCAGTTAGGATCAGCGACCTTCACAAAACGGTGTGGTGTGAAAGGGAGAGGGTGTGGCTTGTCAGTTTCTAAATGCCAGGAGGAGGCATAAAGGGCTTGAGTCCCTCTTGTGATGCAGAAGGTCAGCTAGGTACCATACAAATGCAGGAGTTCCCTTCCAGCATACCATTTACATTGTGTTAGGAAAGAAGCAAGCTGGCCATTTTCTTTTCATATTATTGTGGCTGAGGCAGAAATAGGCCCTTAAGTTGCCTTTGGTTGACAACAAGATTCAGCGCACCATAATATTGGGGATAGTTTGGGAAAGTGGTTGATTAATTTATTTTACATAGTCCCTTGCCTTCAAGTATACCAGTAGAGGCTGCATATAGTCTCCCCAATGTGATAGGTGATTCAATTATAAACCAGCTGCTAAGTGATGGTTTATGGCTCAATCTTCAACATGTTTCAGGAGACACTCAATAGGATGTTCTGGCCTCTAGAGGGGGTTCAGAGCGGCTTCACTAGGTTGATTCTGGAGTTGAGAACATTGGCTAATGAAGAGAGATTGAATAAACTGGGTTTATATTCATCAGAATATAGAGAGTGAGCGGGAACTTACAAAATTATGAAGGGAATAGATAAGATGGAAGTAGGGAGGATGTTCCACTGGCATATGAAACTAGAATAAGAGGGCATAACCTCAAAATTAGGTGGAAGCAGATTAAGGAGAAACTCCTTCACCCAAAGGGTTTTGAATCTGTAATTCCCTACCTATTCCTCATTGAATGTTTTGAAAGCTATGATAGATAATGTCTTGAACAGTAAAGGAATTAAGGGTTATGGTTAAGGGGTAGGTAAATGAAGCTGAGGCCACTATAACATCAGCCATGATCATATTAAATGACAGAGTGGACTCGACGGGCCAGATGGCCTACTCATAGAGTCCGTCAGCACAGAGACAGCCTCTTTGGCTGAAACGGGTCCATGCTTAGCAACATGTTCATCCACGCTAACTGCATTTCCCTGTACTTGGCCCATATCCTTGTGAACTTTTCTTAAGCATGTACTTGTCCAAATGCCCTTTAAACGTTGTTAATGTATCTGTCTCAACCACTTCCACTGGCAGCTCATTCCATATGCATACAACTTTCTATGTAAAGATGTTGCCTCTCAGGTTTCCTTTTATTCTTTCCCCCCAACCTTAAATTTATGCCCTCTAGTCCTCGATTCCCCAGTCCTGTACTGGATAGGATCATAAGCCTCTCATGATCTTATGCAGTTCTTTAAGATGCCCCCTCAGTTTCCTACACTGTAAAGAAAAACGTCCTAGCTTGTCCCACCTCTCCCTATAACTCAGACCCTTGAGTGCTGGCAACATCCTTGTAAACTTCTTCTGTACTCTTTCCAGTTTAATAACATCCTCCCTATAGCAAGTTGACCAAAACTGAATGCAATTTTCAAAGCATGGCCTCACCAATATCCTGTATAACTGCAACATAACTTCCCAATTTCTATACTCAGTGCCTTGACTGATGAAGGTCAGTGTTTCAAAGCCTTCTTCACTGTCCTGTCAACCATTTACTCCACTTTCAGAGAACTGTGCACCTGAACTTCAATGTCCCTCTGCTCCAGTGTGTTCATTAAGGCAACACCATTCACCATGAAACTCCTACTTTGATTTGTCTTTCCAAAATGCAAGACCTCACACCTATCTGTATTATACTCCATTTGCCATTTATCGACCCACTTTCCCAACTGATCAATGTCCTGCTGCAATTTCTGATAACCTTCCTCACTGTGTAATATTTTGAGTGTCATCAGAAACATAATAATCATGCCTTGTACATTCTTTCAAAATCTTGAAAAGAGACAACAAACAGCAATGTGCCCAGCACCGATCCCGAAGACACTCCATCAGTTGCAGGCCTTCAGTCCGACAAGCATTCTTCTACTATTACCCTCTGCTTCCTACCATCAAGCCAATTGTGCATCCAATTTGCTAATTCCCCCTGGATTCCATGTGATCTAACCTTCCAGAGCAGCCTCCCATATTGAAACTTATCAAAGGCCTTACTAAAATGCATATTGACTATGTCTACTGCCTGACCCTCATCAACCTTCCTGGTCACTTCATGAATTCTTCACTTCTAACAAATTTGTGAGGCATGATCTCCTACTCACAAAGCCATGCTGACCATTCCTAATCAAACCCTGTCTTTCCAAATGTATGTATATCTAATCTCTTGGAATTTTCTCAAGTAACTTACTTAGCACAGATGTAAGGCTTATTGGTCTAAAGTTCCCAGGTTTTTCTTTGCAGCCCTTCTTGAATAAGTGCAAAACATTTGTTAGCCTCCAGTCTTCCGGGACCTCACTCATGCTTAACCATGATGAAACAATATCAGCCAGGTCCCTATAATTTCTGCACTACTCCTAATGCTGGTTCTTATGATTTTCTTATGTTAACTCAATCTCCGTGAAGTTAATCATTTGAGGGAAAACACAGAACCGGTGCTTTTAAACTCCCTAGTCTTAACTGTCCTAAAGTTAATGTACCCAAGGTTTACAAGCAAAGAGAGCTCACCAACAGACATGTACATACTCTATTCACATGGCAGAACAAATAGGCATCTGTCACAGACATTTTCTCCACTGATTTCATCAGCTTTCTGTAATCAAACAGGCAGTACTGAGATTACATCAATTCTCAGATTATGTCTTTTGGCTGTTTTAAAATCTTTAGACAATCAAGTAATCATAATAATTTTTGAATATAGGACATTCTTCCACCTACTAGTACACCAAGACAATCTTTCAGCCAAATAATAACTAGCTTCATGATGAATAAAAATTATGAACAGGAAAGCTTCCACTGCACCTTGTTTCTATGCCTTCGCCAGTAACATTCAAAAGGTACCCTGAAAAAAAGCAGGGCAGAAGACTGAATAAGAGTGGGAAGGAGAGGGAAAGGAAAAAAAAAGAGACGGGAAATAGAAAAAGGGAGATGTGTGTATAGGGGGTGTTTTGGGATTCATAGAAGATGAAGGGGAGGAGAGCAATGTGGATTCTAGAAATGAGTTCAAAATATTCTTTTCACTGGTGTTATCCTTTCTGCCATCATTCTCTTAATCTTGTATCTCTGCAGAAATGCTTCATATCTCTAATATTTGATATTTTGTAAATCACTTTTCACTTATTTTCTTCAATGTCTAAAAGGGCTCAGTGTTAACAGTCTTTCATCATAATTTAGCACTTTGATTTATATGTTAATTATCCCAGGAAGTTTTGCCTATGTGACTCATTAAAAATCTGAGACTGAGATTCCAATTAGGCTTACTGACTGTAATATGTAAATTGTCACTGGAAATTATTTTTGAGTCTTCTGTTCTGGTCATAGATGCATTGGGTTTAATAACTGTTCAGTAGGTACTCCATGTTCTGACTTTAAGCCTTATCGGAATTCCAAACGGAAACAGATAACAGTCACTTGGTAATACATTATTTGAATATTGTTGAAAATGGAGACACTTTTCCAAAACTTTTTTTTTCTTGCACTCAGCAGAAGAAACACAATAGTTTCAACTTTCAAATCACAATAAACTATATGGCAGCAGAAGAAGGTTCAACTCTGATTGGTCAAGACATTGTCGTAGTAAAAGCAATACAAGATATTTGCTTCCCACGTTCCTGGGTAACACAATAAAAGTTGCAAGCGTTCAATATTTTGTTTTGCTTGCAGAGAATAGGTCCCTGTATTTGAATAGTTGTCAGTTCTGCCTTTATCTTTCTTTGGGCTTTGATAGCTTCATGCACTGGTCTTCTAAATAGGGCCCAGGCCTTTTGCATTCCTTGCAAGCATGATGCAGAAATTAAGCACCTCAATCCAACCAGCAAGATAATAGCAATTTTGATCAGACTATTATTCATTGTTTGTTGTTCAAACTCACAAGGAAGTTCAAATGTCACCTCTTTACAACCTCACAGTGTCAAACAAATTTGTATCCACCATCTGAGTTAGCCATGAAAGGTAGTGGTGTGAAAATGGTTATATCTGTGAGAAATTTAATTGACAAAGTATGTGAGAAGATTTGTAGCTCAGGTGCTCGTTGTTGTGGTTCTGTTGGCCGAACTGGGAATTTGTGTTGCAGACGTTTCGTCCCCTGCCTGGGTGACATCCTCAGTGCTTGGGAGCCTCCTGTGAAGCACTTTTGTGATGTTTCCTCCAATATTTATAGTGATCTATCAACAAACACATTGACCTGGACCCAATATACCAGCCACTGCAGCGGACAGCTGGAACGGACAACCAGAAGCAGCAGAAACAAACCACTATAAATGCTGGAGGAAACATCACAGAAGCGCTTCACAGGAGGCTCCCAAGCACTGAGGATGTCACCTAGACAGGGGATGAAATGTCTGCAACACAAATTCCCAGCTCAGCGAACAGAACCACAACAATTTAATTGACAATTAGATTAAATATTGATTTTTGTAGTGTATTGGCTTAACAAATACATTTAAGGGCTAAAGATCAGATTTTACATTGCCAAAATGAAGATAGTAAAGTCCAGAAGACTTTTTTTTAAGCAAAGTAGTGGTGAATGTATCCTGACCACCAGAGGAATGGATTTGACTGATGATAATCTCTTCAAAATTAATGATTATTTTACCACCCATAATTTGAGTCTGGTTTATCCTAAATGCATTTGCCAGAGGAAACAAGGGAGATATCCATCCAGCACAGGAGTACCATTGTAGATGCAACATTTGCTGCTTTGTTCGCAATTGAAGAAAGTCAAGTGCAGAACGTACACAGCAGGTTAATGAGCAAGTTGATGAGGAGGGGTCTCACTTTGGACTGCATCAGGCATTGAGTATGGAGGTAAACCTGGTGGGATCATTCAGGGTTTCCAGTTGTGGGTGAAATGTTCATCAGATAATTCAATTAATAGATTAGGTTGTCAGGGGTTCCAGTACATAACAGACAATGGTCCATGCTGCCCCAATGACTCTCTGGCTATCAAAGTATCTGTGTCAATGTAAGGTATTATCTAAATTTATTTTCTATTGTTCTATTGTTGAATCCAAAAATGTTACTGATTTATTTTTAACATCTTCATCCTATTGTCTTGACATTGCCAGTGATTAGCTTACTGGTACTATCAGGACACTTTCAAAGTCTCCCTGTATTAATTCTATTGCATCTTTAATGTATGGCTCACAGCAATGACTTGTAATGATCCAATGACTCATGGTAATTGGTCCCAGTGCTCTTTTGTAATAAAGTGATTCATCTCAATGAATTAATTCAAAAATGTATCACAATACTCGTGGTTTTTTTTGAAATAATTAATGATGGTGCTCTTGTTTTTTTCACAGGTTTTTACATTATTCGCTACTGTAGCTCAATTCAATATAATTTTATTACATTTCAATCATCACGGAATCCCTACACTGTGGAAACAGACCCTTTGGCCCAACAAGTCAACAATGACCTCTCCAAAGTGTAACCCACCCAGAGCCATTCTCCTCCCCTATTATGCTACATTTAACCCTGATTATTGCACCTAACCTACACACCCCTGAGCACTATGGCAATTTAGCTTGGCCATTTTACCTAACTTGCACATCTTTGGACTGTGGGACAAAACCAGATCAAACCCATAGAGAGAATGTGCAAACTCCATACGGACAGGCGCCCGAGGCTAGAATCAAACCCGGAGCCCTGTGACGCAGCAATGCTAATCACTGAGCCACCATCAGCACAGGTAATGATCAATAACATGTAAACCTTAATCACTAATATTGACAAATTGCTACATATTGTTTGGTAAGCACATTTAATATCATTTTAACTGCAGATTCAAAAGTAAGCTATAGCACTGGTTGCAAACTGGTTTTGTCATTTTTCTATTACTTCATCTTTTTTTCCAACAGATTGATATGAAAATGAGTCAGCCTTAGACTAATAATGCATGTTCAGTTCTTGTACACATTTACAGAAATCCCAAGATAAAAATAAATAGGAAGGTACAAACTTTCCAAACTGCTTTTGTTTGGCAGTATAAAGTATATTTTTCTGCATTTTGCTTATGTTAGTGCAAAAGATAATGTGTATAAAACAGATAAATAATTCTGCTTCCCTCCCTCTTGGGCTTGATGCTTGTGCTTTGTCCTTCCAGTAATATGAATTAAGAAGTATATTTTATTGTCCAAGGTGCTTGGTTCTGATGGAGTTAATGTTGAGGCAAGCATAAGCTCTGTCCAACATGATGTCATAAGGATATGGGTGGTGATAAAAGCAATAGTGCTCAAAGGAGATTGATTTTTTTGTGTGTGGTAAGCAGATAAATTAGAGGAAGCTGAGAATTATGAATTCAGAATCAATTTATTTGGGCTTTTCATTCAGAAGTTAATGGATGCCACTGATAGGACCACATTTATTGCCCATCTCTAATTACCCTTAAAAGGAGTCAAGAATCAGCTCATTGCTTTGGTCTAGAATCACATGCAGGCCATACCAGATACAGATGGTGGACTTTCGTCCCCAAAGGACATTGGTGAACAGTTTGGGCTTTTCCTGACAATATCTCTCATTGTAATCTCAGCTCCAGGGCATCTTTGTAGGAGTTCCTCAGAATAGTTCCTCAGGAACCAACCATTTGCAGCTGCTTCATCAATGACCTTCTCACCAGATATGGGAATATTCACCAATAATTGCACAAGTTCATGATTCCTCAGATACTGAGGCAGTCCATGTCCAAATTCAACAAAATTTGGACAATGTCCAAGTTTGACTAAAAGCTGGCAAGTAACATTCATGCAACACAAATGTCGGTCAATGAGCATCTCCAATAAGAATCAATCTAACCACTGTCCTGTAACATTTCAATGGTATTACCAGCAATAAATCCTCTACTTTCAACATCTTGGGGATTACCATTGACCAGAAACTCACTATACTTGCCACATAAACACAATGGCTACAATTTGTGGGCGGCACGGTGGCACAGTGGTTAGCACTGCTGCCTCACAGCGCCTGAGACCCGGGTTCAGTTCCCGACTCAGGCGACTGACTGTGTGGAGTTTGCACGTTCTCCCCGTGTCTGCGTGGGTTTCCTCCGGGTGCTCCGGTTTCCTCCCACAGTCCAAAGATGTGCGGGTCAGGTGAATTAGCCATGCTAAATTGCCCGTAGTGTTAGGTAAGGGGTAAATGTAGGGGTATGGGTGGGTTGCGCTTCGGCGGGTCGGTGTGGACTTGTTGGGCCGAAGGGCCTGTTTCCACACTGTAAGTCTAATCTAATCTAAAAAGAGCACGTCTGAGTTTAGGAATACTGCAGTAAGTAACTCCACTCCTGATACCCCCAAAACCTACTTTGGGAGTATGATAGAATATTCCCCATTTGCCTGAATGAATGCAGCTCCACAACATGGAAGAAGCTTGAAACTATTCAGGACAATGTAGCTGGCTTGATTAGCACCACATCCATATACAGTCACTCCACTATCAATGCTTAGTGGCTACAGCTTGTAACATCAATAAGATGTACTGAGGAAATTCACTGAAAAACCTGAGAAAACACTTTCCAAACTTATGACTACTTCATTCTGGAAGGACAAGGACAGAAGATACATAGGAACACCATCACCTGCAAGTTCCCCTCCAAGCCACGCATCACCTTGACTTGAAAATATATCACTGGTCAATCACTGTTGCTGGTTCAAAATCCTGGATAGCCCTCCCTAATGGCATTGTGAGTCTATATATAGCAGATGGACTGCATTAGTTCAAGAAAACAACACTTTTTTAAGGGCAACTATGGATGAACAATAAATGCTGACCCAGCCAGTGATTCCCACGAGTGAACAAAAAAAAGGGTTTTGCCATCACTGAAACAAGTTTTATGTTCCAGATTTTATTAACAGAATTTAAACTACAACAGCTGCATTGGGATTGGAACTTGTGCCCCAATAGAATGTCCTGGGTATAGTATTTCTAGTCCAGTGATATCAACTCTACACCACCATCTACTACAAAATATTCTATCCACTTATCATACCACTACTATAATTAGCCATATAAAGACTGTTGAATATGGACAATGGGTACCTGATAAGCAAATGCTGATTTCAATTTTTAGAGACCACTTTCTAGCTACATTTGAATAGCTGCATGAAAGGACTATGGCAGGATATCTATATCAACAATATTCAGTATTGTGTGAATTAATGAGATCAGCTGCAATCAGACGCCACTCTTGTAAGATTTAAAACTACATTAGTTTCAGTCGTAAAACTCATGGATTTTTTTTTGTTTGGGTTGTGTTTCATATCAGTTGTTCGACTGCAATTTTAGTCAAAGTACTGCACATGAATCATGAATTTTGGAAATTTACTCATGTTTCGAATTCATTTAACAATTTTTAACACCTTGTTTCTTGAGATTGAGCTTGGATCTGTTTGGCCATTCATTGCTAACTTGCAGGTAAAACTAATGTGCAGTAATGTTGTACATTCAACTTAGTTCTTAGAAGAAGATGACATTTTCAGTAGATGGAATTACAATTTTCCCAATTTGTATATCTTCTTGAAGCACACTTTTAGAGCATAATCTACAGTATTTCCCAAGCGTGATGCTATTGGTGAACTTTGCAGCTCCATTTTAATTAATTCAGCTGTTAATTGTGCCAAGAACTATGAATGCTTAATCAATGATGTGACCTCACCCGGGATGCCTAGTTAAAGCACATTGTTTCATGAAGCTTAAATGTATTAATACATCTCTTTTATACTTGCTTATAGGTTTAAAGCTTCTTTCAAATTCAGGTGATAATTTGATGTTAAAAATCCAAATATCAATAATGTATTACAGATCAGTTATCCCCATTTTCTACCATTGTAATGTAATTCATCGAGGCAAATGCTTTCTCTCACTTAAATGAATTTTTTATATGAATAGCACTTTTTGTGTCCTTATATTTTAGAAAAAATGAAATGAAATTAATAATTTAGAAATAACATCAATTTTAGCTGCATTAATTTAAATCCGTACTAATAGTTACAGTGGGCAATATTGTTTCCTAACTAATTTAATTTTGGTTAAAGAGCAATTTGCAGTCGGATTTAGCAAGGTTTTCTGAACCTGAGGAATTATTTTCTTTCGTATTTAATCCTATAAATCCATAATTGCATTGTAATGATGTAATATTTGGTTAAAAAAAGTGACCAGATTTTATCCAGTCAACCTTCTAAATATAATTGCCAGAAGTACTGAACCAACAAAGTAACATTTCAAATCCCTTTTGTCTCGATTTTATACAATTCATTATTTGTTTTATTATGTGACCTCAGATTCATAATTCAGATGCTTTTAGAAATGCATTTTATGTAACTACTTGTATTTAGAGATTTAGTCATTCTAAATGGAGAACACTATTGAATACATCAATAACAACAAATCTGATTAATCTTTATCCAAGAATATTTAGCTATCCATGAAACATGCCTTCAAACCATTTGGGAACATCGTCCTCTCTTGATCAAAGGTTAGTTATTAAGCAGCTTTGGGGAGGTTTAAAAAAAAACATTCTGAGCATTTCAAATAATCCTTCATGCACATTATACACAGGGGAAGTGGCTTACTGATAAGTTTACATCCTGTGTGACAGGCCAATTATAAAAAAGACTGAACAGATTTTTCAATCTTCAGTCATATAAAGTGAAGAAAATTTATCAGCTTAATAGAGAGTTCTGCCAAACTGAAGCTGCTTTGCATTCCCACATCAAGTATTTTCAATCTAAATGGCAAAAATATTGATCACAAATTTAGGAGAAGTATTTGCAACTCAAACGTGAAGAAGTGATGCTTCAAACATACAGACCCTTTGGTAGATTCCAATGGGAGTACTGTTGTCACTTGTTGGAATCCAATGTCAGGAATGATCTATTGAATTTGGACAAGTTTCAGTGCAGATTGAACAGAATGACAGTAGATCTTGAAGGTTCAAATACTGAGGGCACATTGGAACAACTTGGTTTGTACTTTCTTGCATATACATAGTTATGAGGTGATAAAATTGAACATTTGACGTAAAAATCAGTTGACTATGTGGTCTGGTAATCAAGATAAGTAGGGTGTTGTACCAAAGACAGGACTGAAATGAGGAAGGATTTTTTTCCACACACAGGATTGCTTAAATCTGTAACTCAAACTTTGGATCAAATCATTCGAAATTTTCCAACTGAGCAAATATTAGCATTTTGTTAAATTAAAGTATCATGGGATGGATGTGGGGAAACAGTCGGTAAGTAGAATTGTAGTACAAGTTAGCTATGAATCTGAATTGTTTGTTCATGTCTTCTGAATCCCATTCATAAAGTGGCAAATATTCAGAATATTTAATATGGAACGCAAATAATTTGAAACCCTATAGAGTCATAGAGATGTACAACATAGAAACAGACCCTTCGGTTCAACCCGTCCATCCCAACCCAATCTAGTCCCGTTCAATTGGATGCAGTTTCTTATCAATACAAAGTTCACAAGCATGTAGGATATGCTGGTTCATAATATGTTGCTTGAAGATGTTTGGAGTTAGAGCCAAAAGGCATCCATAGACAAGTTGAGTTGCTTATAATCTGTTAGAATCACCGTTATATGTGTATTTTGTGGATATTAAGCCCAATTACCAATCACTGCAAAATACAGTGTATAACACACAACAGTCAATCCTGCAAAAATCAGCCTTCCATCCATTTACTCGCTGGATGTAGGTTTGCTCACTGAGCTGGAAGGTTCATTTTCAGATGTTTCATTACCATACTAGGTAACATCATCAGTGAACTCCCGGATGAAGCACTGGTGGCATGCATAGCCCACTTTCTACTTATGTGTTTAGGTTTCTTGTTGTGACATCATTTCCTATGGTGATATCATTTCCTGTTCTTTCTCTCAGGGTGGGGTAAATGGGATCCAAATCAATGTGTTTGTTGATAGAGTTTTGGTTGGAATGCCATGCTTCTAGGAACTCTTGTGGATGTCTCTATTTAGCTTGTCTTAGGATGAATGTGTTGTCCCAGTCGAAGTGGTGTCATTCCTCACCTGTATGTAAGCATACTAGTAAGAGTGGGTCATGTCTTTTTGTGGCTAGTTGATGTTCACATATCCTGGTAGCTAGTTTTCTGCCTGTTTGTCTAATGTAATGTTTATTACAGTTCTTGCAAGGCGTTTTGTATAGGACATCAGTTTTGCTTGTTGTCTGTACTGGGTCTTTAAAGTTCATAAGCTATTGTTTTAGAGTGTTGGTGGGTTCATGGGCCACCATGATGCCAAGAGGTCTGAGTAGTCCTTTCCAAGGTATCTTTGATATAAGAGAGAGTGGCTAGGGTCTCTGGATGTGTTTTGTCTGCTTGTTTGGTTTTGTTGATGAGAAATTGCGGACTGTTTTCATTGGGTACCCGTTCCTTTTGAATACACTGTATAGGTAATTTTTTTCTGCTCGTCGTAGTTCATCTATGCTGCAGTGTGTGGTGGCTTGTTGAAATAATGTTCTGATGCAACTTCTGTAGTTCAATATTTGGTTTGTATGTATTGTTTTCCTGTAAACACTGGTTTGATGTTCCCCATTGGCTGTTCACTCTACTGCAACATCTTTAGTGAATTTTATGCCAGTAAGGGTATTATTGATGGTCTTGAAGGTTTCCTCTAATTTGTATTGTTTAGTGATAACAAAGGTGTCATCCACAAAGCAGACCCAAAGTTTAGGTTGGATGGTTGGCAGAGCTGTTTGTTTGAGCCTCTGCATTACTGTCTCTGCTGAGAACCTTGATATCGGAGATCCCATGGGTGTTCCATTGGTTTGTCTGTAGTATTTGTTGTTGAAGTTGAAGTGGATAATGAAGCATAGGTCCATTAGCTTGACAACATTGTCCTTGCTGATGAAGTTGGTGGTGCTTGGTCTATGTGTCTTTGGTTCTTCTAATAATGTAGTCAGTGTTTCCTTGCCAGGTTGATGTTGATGGATGTGAACAGGGCTGTTACGTCAAAGGACATTCCCTCTACACTTCCCACTGGTTCAAGAGAGCAGCCAACATAATCAATAAACCTTTCCACCCTGGTTATTCTCTCTTCTACCCCCTTTCACTGGACAGAAGATATAAGAGTATGAACTATCAACCCCTCAGAAAATGAACAGGAAATGACATCACCACAAACCCCAGGAACCCCATCCAGGAGAAAGATATAAATAGAAAGCAGGAGACAACAGCTTCGCTTCACTTGGAGGTCGCCACTGATGATGTTACCTAGCCAGGTAATGAAACATCTGGATATCAAACCTACAGCTCAGCGAGCAAACCTATACCCTAAACCTCAACCTGAACTACAAACCTTCACAAACCTTGCAAAAAGTATGAACAGATTCAAGAATAGCCTCGTCCTCGCCATTATCAGACTTTTGAATGGACCTCTCAAAAGTTAATGTTGATCTCTCTCTCTCTGCACTTTCTCTCCGGCTGTAATATTGTATTCCGCACTCTGTTCTGCTACCCTGATGGATTTTGTGTTGTACAATTTGCCTGCATCGCTCACAAAACAACACTTTTCACTGTATCTCGGTGCATATGACAACAATAAATCAAACTACAAGCATATGTTGTAGCCATCATGGTTTTCTATCTCTACAAAAAGGCTAAAAATATGGAACTTACTTATCAACAAAAGCTGCTTCAATAAATTGTTACAGATTGAACGAATTGGCAAGACACCAAACCAGCACCAAACTTGAATATGGTGAGACTGAAATCAGAGATAAAAAATTAAAACTGTCTTCTTTTCAATTCATCTCTTTTACACTATGATAAATCTTCCTGACATGATTTATTTCCATACGGACACTAAATTTCAGTTCACGTATTAGTTTCAGAATTAAAAGATACGAGCTACAGAATTTATTCAGATGAACACACAGTTAGCATAAAAGAATTAGTTTTGCTGTTTATAAAAGCTGTGCTGTGATGCAGTGCAGAAGAATATGGTTACAAGTTTTAGAAGAAAGCCTTGTGAGAGTGCTATTGCATTTACGGATTATTTGCAATGGAATTAACTGCACTTAACATATTCCAGTGATGAAAAATAGAAGAGACTTGAAAGAATTTGCATGTATTTGCAGATTATACTTGCATACAGGGAAAGAGGCGGGCATTAATTGGATAGCACTTTCAAAAAGCTGGCACTCAGAACTTCCAAAGACTGGGCATCTGCTCAGCCCCAGGCAGGTGAAGACTTCAAGTTGTCAGCCATGAAGAATTGTCTCCAAGCACACAAGCAGACACGGGAGCTGTGGGCATCTTTATCAGAAGCACTGGACAAATTGACTAAATGTTGACTGTTTTCAACCATTCTGCCTCTGACATATAAGCAACAATAGATAGGCTGGTGGGTGCCATGGATACACAGGTCCAGAACACTCAGTGTCTCCTGGGTATGCACACACATATCCACATTCCATCACTCCAGCCACTGGCACTCAGCAACAATGGCAAGACAATAGAGAGACTAGGACCTTGATCTCATTTCAGGTGACCCTTCCTCATAGGGAGACAGGGTGGTGCTAGAGGCATTGCGCAATGAGAAATTTAAACAGACAGGGTCTTTAAGTGAGACAGGGTACAAGACAAAAGAGGAGAAATAATAGCAGCAGTAAGGAGAGATGATATCTGAGAAGATACTTCAAATGCAGTCATATGGGTAGAACTTTAAAACCAAAAAGGAGCAAGCATGTTGCTGGCAGTGTACTTCAGGCCCTGTAATAGTCTGAGAGAAATAGAAGAGCAGATTTGTAATCAGTGAGGTGTAATATTAATAGTGTAGTGATACGTGAGGATTTCAACTTCCCCAACATTAACTGGCATAGTCATAGTGTGAAAGGAATTCATAAAATCCATCCAGCAGAAATTTTAAATTCAGTATGTAGAAGACCTGATGACAGGGGACACTCTTTGACTTACTTCATACACTTCACTGGCTTTATATGTAAAAGGATCAGTGAAGAAGCCTTTTGTGGACAGCCATCATGACTCCTTTAGATACAAAATTGTTAATGAAAATGAAAAGGATGGGCATGAAACCTAAAGTCTAAACTTGGTGAAAGCCAATATTAATAACATTAGACATGATTTGGCCAGAATGGACTGGGACTAGACACATTTAGGTAAATCTGTGTCAGAATAGTGGGATGCACTCAAGAGGAATTCGAGAGAGTACAGGGCCAACATCTTCCAATCAAGTGAATCCAATCTAAATATCAAGTGATATTTAATATTGGATGAAGAGAAAATGGGAGGCAGATATCGAGGGCTCAAAACATCAGAAGCCCTGGAGGAGGACAGAATGAGAAAGGGCAATCTTGAGAAAAAATTATGTCAGTAAAAAAGGGTGAAGAGAGAAGAGATGAAAATCCTATGTTTTTTACAAGTACATTAAAGATAAAAGGATAATGAGAGCAAAGCCCATTAAGAACCACACTGGTAATTTGTGTGTAGAGCCAGAAGACATAGGTCAAGTTCTAAATGAATACTTTGTGTCAACGTTCACTCATGAGCAGAATGACATGGGTATAGAAATCAGGGACAAAAACAGAAGTTGCTGTAAAAGCTCAGCAGGTCCAGTAGCATCAGTGAAGATAAATCAGAGTTAACATTTCAGGTCCGGTGACCCTTCCTCAGAACCCTGGACCCAAAACATAAACTCCGAATTCTCTTCATCGGTGCTGCCAAACCTTTCATAGAATCCCTACAGTTTGGAAACAGGCCCTTCGGCCCAACAAGTCCACACCAACCCTTCAAAGAGTAATACACCCAGATCCATTCCTCTACTCTATTATCCTATATTTAACCCAAACTAATGTACTTACCCTACACATCCCTGAAAACTTTGGGCAATTTAGTTTGGCTAACTCACCTCACCTGCACATCTTTGGACTGTGAGAGGAAAGCAGAGCACCCAGAGGAAAACTACATAGACTGGAGAGAATGTGCTAGTTCCACAGCCTGAGGCTGGAATTAAACCCAGGACCCTAGCACTGTGAGCCAGCAGTGCTAACCACTGAGCCACTGTGGAACCCCTGATATGCTGAGCTTTTTTTAGCAACCTCTGGTTTTGTTGTTGCTTAACAGCATCTGCAGTTCTTTTGGTTTTTATTACTATAGAAATCAGGGAGGTGCACTGTGATACACTTAGAGAAATTAACGTAGACAGAGAGGAGATTCTGAGTAATTTGGCAGACTTAAAAGTAGATAAATGACAGAAGCCAGATGAAATATATCTCAGCTGTTGAGTGAGGCAGGGGAGAAACAAGCAGGGGGCAATATTTTTCAATTCCTCATTGGACACAGGAGGACGGGAGGACATCCATTGTGATGCCTCTATTCAAGAAGGGATCAAGGGGTAAATCAGGAATAACTACAGGCCAATCAGTCGAACCTTGGGAGTGGGGAAACTATTGGCAGAAATTCTGAGGAACACAATCAACCCGAACAAGAACTAATCAAGGACAGTCAACACAGTTTTGTTAAGGGGAAGTCATGTCTGACCAACGTGATAGAGTTTTTCAAACAGGTAACCGTGTGTATAGATGAGGACAAGGCAATCAATGTAGTTTTCTTCAACGTTGGGAACCCTTTTGATTAGGCCCCACTTGGGAGACTGATAGCAAAGGTAAAAGTCTATGGGATCCAAGTTTGGATAATTGGAAACAGAACTGTCTGAGTGGTAGGAAGCAGAGATTGATGGTCATGGGGTATTTTTGTGACTGGAGGTCTGTATCCAATAGAGTTCCATGGGACTCAGTGCTGTGGCCCTGGCTGTTTATGTGTACAAAGAATATTTAGTCTTGAATGCAGGAAGGTTGATCAGTAAATTCATAGATGATACGAAAATTGATGGGATAGTAAATGGTGTGAAAACCAGCCTTTTATTACAGGAGGGTACAGATAGGCTGGTTGGATGGACTGATCAGTGACAAATGCAATCTGGATAAATGTGTGGTGATGCAATTTTTATTTATTCATTTGTAAGATGAGGCTGGCTGGACTAGCCTTTATTGTCCTTCCCTAGTTGCCCTTGAAGAAGGTAGTGGTGAGCTGCCTTCTTGAACTGCTGTAGTCCGTCTGCTGTGGGTTGACCCACAATGCCATTAGGGCGGGAATTCTAGGATTTTGACCCAGCGACAGCGAAGGAACAGTGATATATTTCCAAGTCAGGATGGTGAGCGACTTGGAGGGGAACTTGAAGGTGATGTTGTTCCAATATGCCCTTCCCCTTCTAGATGGAAGTGTTCGAGGATCTTTGCTGAATTGGTCAAGAGAAAAATGTCAGGGGATATGTGTTAAACACTAGTACCCTGGGAAGCACTGACGACCAGAAGGATCTTGGTATGCTTGTCCACCAGTCCCTTATTATAGCAGGTGGATAAGGAGAAAGTGAGGACGGCAGATGCTGGAGATCAGAGCCGAAGAGTATTGTGCTGGAAAAGCACAGCCGGTCAGGCAGCCTCATTCCTGATGAAGGGTTTATGGCTGAAACATCGATTCTCCTGCTCCTCAGACAGGTATATAAACTGGGTTCAGTAGACACCTAGTTGGTAATGATTTAATTGGGCGTTGTCAGCATGGATTTGCAAATTGGAATCACGTTTGACAAATGGGTTGCAGTCTTTTGAAGATGTTACCAATAAAATTGTTAAACAAGAACTGATGGGTGTGGTATAATGGGATAGGAAGTAATTTTTGATGTGGATTAATGATTGGCTAACAGACAGAAAACAAAAAGCTGGAATAAAAGAGTTTTTCTCAGGTTTGCAGGCTGCGGCAAGTTGAATATCAAAAGGTTCAGTACTTGGGCCCCAGCTATTCGCAATTTTTATCAATGACTTGGAGGTAGTGACCAGATGTAAAATTTGTAAATGACACAAAGCTAAGTGGGAATGTGTATTTTAAGGAATAAAGTAAAATAGCTTCAAGAAGATTTGGGCAGACTTAGCTAAGATTTTATATGAACATATGCAAAAAAAAACAGTTTTTAATGCCTGACAATCTCACTTAATATTTGCAACACGTATTTCTACTACCCTAATACCTGTTTCCCCCACTGTAATTTTCCATTTAAGTATGAAGAGTGGTAACGTGAGTTTCATTACTTCATTTCATCCATGACTTAGGGCAAGTTATTATGCATAATCACATTATTCTAGGTTTGTTATTAATGCAAGTGAGGTATTTGTTTACGCAGATAGCTGCTGCATTTTAATTATAATAAAAGAGTCATTGCATTGAGGAAGTATTTTTATGATTACATGAAAAGATAAGCTCACAATTGCTATTTGCTGGCATTACATCCAAACTTAGCAGAGGCTAGTAAAGGTATTGTAAAGTCATAAGGTAAAGAGAATTGTTACAGTCCATTTATAAGGCTTACATCACTAAACGCAGAGAATCCTGGGACATTTGCGATGTATCAAAGCTACTTTTATGGGTTGAGTGCGAACCATTGACCTAATTTGTGAATGTTAATGACAATGTAGGCTAATTTTTGCAAATACGTTCATAACAAATGTGATGTTGAATCGTAATATTGTGCTAATATTATACTGATATGTAAATAAAGGCCAAATGACAATTGTCATAAAGTCATGGAGGTCAATAGTACAGACAATAACACAATGACCTCCAGCCCATTGAGTCTATCCCAGTCAAAAATAACCACCTAACTATTCTAATCCCATGTTTTAACACTTGGTCATAGCTTCAAAAGCTTTGGCATTGCACACATATATCTAAAACTTCTTATATATTATGAGGGTTTCTACCTCTGTCACATTTATAGGCTGTGAGTTCCAAATTACTGCGGATTGAAAAAAAAATGTTCATCTCCCCTCTAAACATTCTGCCCCTTTCTTTACAGGACACTGAGCCCTCCACCAAGGGCTACTCAGTCTATGCTGTCATAATTTTGTACATCACAATCATATGACCACCACCACCCCTCTCCCCCACTCAGTCTCCACTGTTTCAAGGCAAACAACCCCAGTCTATCCAGTTTCTGTTTGTAACAAAACTCTCAATCCGGGCAGCATCCTGATAAATGTCCCCTGTAGCCTCTCCACTTTTCTCCTATAATGTGGGTTCTATACCTACACACAGTTCTCTCGCTGTGGCCTAACCAACTTTTTTATTGTTCCAGCATCATCTCCTTGCTAACAAACTCTATTCCTCAGCTACTAAATGCAGCTATCTCATGTGCACCTTTTTAATCACTTTATCCACCTGTCCAATCATGTTAAGAGACTGGTGGATCTGCATAACAAGGTCTTCCCGAGAGTTCAACACATTCTCCCATCCAAGTGCATCACTTCTCACTTACCCGGATTGAATTCCATTTGTTACTAATCAGCCCTTCAGACCAGCCCGTCTATATCCTTCTGTAATCTAAAGCTGTCTTCACTATTTACCCCCTGACCAATTTTGTGTTATTCATGAACTTACTGATCAACCCTCCTACATTCAAGTCTAAATCATTTATATATACATAAACAGCATAGGCCCCAACACTGATCCCTGTGGAACTCCACTGGGTATAGGCTTCCAGTCACAAAATCACCATTTGACCATCACTCCCTACTTCCTGCCACTCAAGCTATCTCCCTGAAGATCTATTGAAACAAAATAGCGAAGAGAAAGATTCATTGCTTATTTGTTGGTAGAAAAGGCAGCACATTAATTATAAAGTTTTCCCTCTAAACAATTTTTCACCTTTCTTCCCCTGTTATCCCTGTGCATAAGTAGATCTTATCATTTTCAATTCATGTAGCCTCCAGTATCTCAAAATGAGCACCAGCTAATCATGGGGCTACATTACCACAAACCTTTCCAACATGCAGCACATCCCACAACTCTTTCCTTCTCATGCTCCCTTCCTGGTCCCCTATCCAGCTGCTTCGTAAGCTTTGGACCTTAACTCCCATATTGTTTCCACAATGCTCCAATGTGCCTTCTAACTCTATCTCCCAGTGGATCTGCAGCATCAGTTTCTGTTGCACTTCCCTCTAATAGAAATAGTCACATAGCTCTTTCAGTTTTTAGTTTAAATGATGTGTTAAAATGGCAAACGACCAGAAGAGCAGAGGCGTTCTGCCATCTGTCCTAGTGATGCTGCAGTGTTCCATTAAATCCCAGTGCAAGCTGGAGGAAATGCACCTCAATTTCAATCTGGGCACTTTATAACCTTCAGGACACAACAATAATTTCATCAATTTCAGACCATGAATACTGTCCTTCATTTGATTACACTCTTTCCTCTTATACCCACCACCAGCCTGTGTCTTGTTGGAATGGTTTTGGTAACAGCAGAGCTGTGGCACAGCCAGTCAGGCAGCATCCGAGGAGCAGGATAGTCAACGTTTCAAGCATAAGTCCTTCATCTCGAATGAGGGGGTGGCCCAAAGGGGCTGAGAGATAAATGGGTGGGAGATGGGGCTGGGTGGGTGGGGGGGGGGGAAGGTAGCTGGGAATGCAATAAGTAAAAGAAAGTAATAGGTCAGAGTGATGGTCATCCATAATCTCACAACCACACCTGCTCCACAGACAGTCTCCCCCCCCACCCCCCCCCCCCCCACCACCACCACCACCACTCCCAACTCCAGCCCCACACCAGCTCCAAGCCCTTACCCTGCCATGTTTTTACCATTCCCCCGACCTCCCCCTCACTGAGGATGAACTATCAGTCCTCAGTAAAGGCCTCACCTTCATCCCTCTATGGTACCGCATCAATGAATTCAACATGTGTTGCAACTTCAAACTTTTCTTCCACCGCCTTCGCCTCTGAGCTTACGTTTTCCATCAGGACAATTGCCCGCCCTCCAAGGATCCCTTCTCCCACCACCAATACACCCCATCCACCTGCACACTCCGTGCTGGTCTGTTACCTGTCCTCAATTTCTTCATTTCTAACTGCCACTGTGACATTGACCTCCTCAACCCATCCACCCCCCCCCATCACCCACTCCAACCTCTCAGCCATGCAACATGCAGCACTCCACTTCCTTCACTCCAACCCCAACATCACCATCAAACTAGCAGACAAGGGGTGGGGGGAGCGCAATGGTAGTTTGGTGCACCGACCTCTACACCACTGAAGCCAAGCATCAACCCGGGACACCTCCTCCTATTGCACCCTCAACCAAGACCTTACCTCCCAACACCAAACCATAATCTCCCAGACCATCCACAACCTCATCACCTCTAAACTCATAGTCCAGGAAACTATGCATCGGCCCGGTTCTACCTCCTACTAAAATTCACGAACCCGACTGCCCCCATCAACCTATCATCTCGGCCTGCTCCACCGAAGTTATCTCCACTTAGCTTGACACCATCTTGTCCTCCTTAGTCCAGGATCTCCCCACATACATTCAGGACATCACTCATGCCCTCCACCTTTTCCATGACTTTCGTTTCCCTGGCCCCTAATGCCTCATCTTCACCATGGACATACAGTCTCTGTATACATCCACCCGCCATGATGAAGGCCTCCAAGCTTTCTGTTTCTTCCTCTCCCACCAACCCAACCTGTACCCTTCCACTGACACACTCATTTGATTGGCTGAACTGGTCTTCACCCTCAACCATTTCTCCTTCAAGTCCTTCCACTTCCTCCAGACCAAAGGGGTAGCCATGGGCATCCACATGGGCCCCAGCTATGCTTGCCTCTTCACCGGGTACGTGGAACAGACCATCTTCCACAGCTACCCTGGCACCATTCCCTGTCTCTTCCTCCATTACATCGATGACTGTATCAGTGTCACCTCATTCTCCCATGAGGAGGTTGAACAGTTCATCAATTTCATGACCACCGTCTACCCTGACTTCAAGTTCACTTGAACCATCTTGGACACCTCCCTCCCCTTCCTGGACATTTCCATCTCCATTTCTGGTGAACGACTCAACATGGACATCTACTTTAAACCCACTGACTCCAACAGCTACCTGGACTACACCTCCACCCATCCTGCCTCCTGTAAAAACACTATCCCTTATTCCCAATTCTTCCGCCCTCCGCTGTATCTGCTTCCAGGAGGATCAATTTCACCGTAGAACATCCCTGATGGCCTCCTTCTTCAAAGAATGCAATTTCCCCTCCCATGTGGTCAACGATGCCCTCCAGCACATCTCCTCCACCTCCTGCATCTCTGCCCTTGAACCCCACCCCTCTAATCGCAACAAAGATAGAACCCCCGGTCCTCACCTTTCATCCCACCAACCTCTGGATGCATCACATCATCCTCCACCATTTCCACCTGCTATAAACAGACCCCCCCCCAACCCCAACCCCACCAGGGATATTTTCCTTCCCCACCCCTATCTGCATCCTTCAAGATCATTACCACCAAGACTCTCTTGTTAGGTCCACACCCATCAAGTCCACACCCACATCACACCCCTCATCTCCATCTAAGGCCATAAAGTATCCTTCCACAACCAACAGAGATTTACCTGTGCTTCAACACACAGATCATCTGCTGTGTCCGTTGCTCTCGATGTGGTCTTCTCTACATTGGGGAGACAGGAAGCAATTTGCAGAACATTTCTGGGACATGCAAACTAAAAACCCCACTGCTTTGTGGCCCAACACTTTAACTCCCTTTCCTACTCCGCCGAGAGCCTGCAAGTCCTGGGCCTCTTCCGCCGCCAAACTCTAATCACACGATGCCTGGTGATTAGAACACCTCATTCTCCACCTTGGAATCCTCCAACCACATGGGATCAATGTGGAGTTCACCAGTTTCTACATTTCCCCTTCCCCCACCTTACCCCAGTTCCAATCATCCAACTCAGCATCACCCCTTTGAACTGTCCTACCAGTCCATTTAACTTGCTACGAATCCACTCCACCCTCCTTTCCGACTATCATTTCCATCCCCACTTTCATCTACCTTTTGCATTCCCAGCTACCTTGCCCCCAGACCTATGCCCCTTCCATTTATGTCTCAGCCCACTTGGGCCACCCCCATTCCTAATGAAAAGCTTATGTTTGAAATGTCGACTCTCCTCCTCCTCGGATGTTGCCTGACCAGCCATGCTTTTCGAATGCCACACATTTTTGTCTCTGACCTCCAGCATCTATAATACTCACTTTCTCCAAACAGTAGAACTGACCTATTTTCTGTTATAATACCTAACATAAATATTAAGTTTTCATCTATATTGCTTCCGAAATACTATTAGCACTCCCTTTGCCTTTTGCTCTGGGGCACTTTCACCATCTGTTACACTAGTTCCTCCCTTATTTTATGTAGCATAAAAACCATCACTACTCCAGCTTCCTTCTTTTCCAAAAAAGATTTACATTGGACTCAAAACATTAACTTGGTTTCTCTCTCTCGCGATGCTGCCAGACCTGCTGAGTTTCTTCAACACTTTCTGTTTCGAGATGGTTTAAAAGGTTTTTCCTTTCCTGTGTTTGTTTTCCCAGCTAAAATATTTCTGACTGACACACTAACTAGATATTATTATTCCCTTCCCTTCTTCCCTGTCGTCTGGTTCTTCACCATTCCTTACGCCCATCCAGGATCCACGAAGGGTCCCAGCTTCCTTAATTATTTTACTCCACACCATCTTGTTCTTGTCTACCAGAAATTAGAAGAGTGATCCTTTGCACCCTCACTTTGTTTTTGGGCCTGAAATGACTGAGAAATCACATGTTCCCCCTTCATTGCCATGCTTCCCTGAGAAGTAGGCCTCCTCCTTTCATGCTACAATCATTCTTATTTCCTGAGCAGAAGAATTCTCCTGATTCACCCTAGCTTGTGATTGTCCTTCAATCCCAATATGAAACAGATGCTCCCACTTTACCATATAATTGTTCATTAATTTCAGTGGCAAACGGACATTTTACCCAGTATTTTTAAATTTGCGTGTTCTACTTCAGAAACAATACCATTGCTTCGTTTACCAAGAAACCACAATCTGCAAATTGTGTAGTCTTTGTTTAGTTCACCTGCAGCCCATAATTGACTTGGATCTCCGAATTAGCCTTCCAGCTCCTTCTCTAAGGAATGCTGTCATAAAGCATTCCTACCAGTCTGTTAATATACATGCTGTACTGCTTACTGAGACCCGGTATCCTGCTGACTGCACCAATTGTGGTTAAAAGTCCACCCTTGAGTCTTTAAGATTCAAGTACGCAAGTATTTTATTTGATTCCAAGGCAATGGAGCAGTTCTAAATCACATGAGAGCCTCATTCAACAATACAATATTTGTAGCACATATTAATAACTCTCAAGTTCATGTTTCACATAGCAAAGTTTCGCAAATTCATGACTCATCAGACATTATGTGATAGATTTGTTTAATGTTCTGGTATATGCTGTTCCACATGTTGCAAAGACATATAAACTAATATTACCTTTCCTATTGTTCCCCTTCAGGGAGAATCAATAGACATCTTTGCCATGAATTCATATCACCTAACAGGATATTGCTTGTGCAAAGTTGTGAAAGACGCATTATTAGATAAGACATAGTAGTCAATGTGGGAGATGAGAAGGTATCAGATTTTCTTCAATCCAAGGATGATTTAATATTGGAACAGATAATCAAATTTGCTACCTAGGCATAAATCATGGCCCAAACATTGGTCAGCAATATGCCAAAACATTGAAGATCCACTGGACTGCCAAGCAGTTAGCCACCATTGAATTCTGTAAGCATCAGATCAGTTAATATAAAACTCCAAGGTAACACAGATTTTCTCCTCTGTGGGCAAATTACCATTAAGCTTTAGTCACAGAGGACAAATGTCAGTGAAATAACATGAATACCGTGATATCATAATACCTTGTTACTGAATAAAATTGAATATATTCATCTCAGTCTCTTAGAGAGAGTAAGTGCAGTACTTCAGAATGCAGATGGAAGATTTTGACAAGGCTTTGCAAAGTTGTTCAAAGATTTATGCATATTGAAACAAGACAATCATATTACCAGGTAAAACAGTGAGAGGGAGGGGAAGAGAGCCAGGAAGCAGGTACTAGATAAAACAACATGAGAAGAGGGGCATGGTGGCTCAGTGGTTAGCATTGCTGCCTCACAGCATCACGGATCTGGGTTTGATTACAGCCAGGGTGACTGTCTGTGTTGATTTGTATATTATCCCCATATCTGTGTGTATTTTCTCCAAGTGCTCCGGTTTCCTTCCACTGTCCAAAGATGTGCAAGTTTGATGATTGGCCATGGGAAATGCAGGGTTATGGGCATAGTGTTTGGTTGGTTTGCTTTTTGGAGGGTCAGTGTGGACTTGATGGGCCGAATGGTATGCTTTCACACTGTATGATACAAACGATCCATGATACTATGATTCTATGAGATTGACAATGGCCAATAAGATTCACTGCGAGGCAGAAGATGCTGGATAGTATAAATGCTATTGACCTAGACAACATTCTAGCAATATTATTAACAGCCTGAGCTTCAGAACTTCCTGTTCTAGTACAGCTATGACACTAGCATCTATCTGGAAGAGAACCCAGGTATGTCATGTACACAAAAAGCAGAAAAAATCCAACCTAATCAATTACCACCCATCATTCCACTCTCAATCATCAGTGAAGTAAAGGAAGGTAACATCAATAGTGCTATCAATTTATACCTGTTCTGTGAAAACCTGCTCACTGATCCCAGTTTGTGTCCTATCAGGGCCACTTAGGATTGACCTCATTACAGTCTTGGTTCAACATTGGACAAAAAGATCTGAATTCTAGGGTTGAGGTGAAAGTGACAGCCCGTTATATCAAAGCTGTATTTGACTGCATGTTATATCAAGGAGTCCGAGCAAAACTGGAGAATTGGGGGACAAAGTCTCTGTTGGTTGGAGTCATACCCTGGCAAATAGGAAGATGGTTGTGTTGTTGAAAGTTAGTCATCTCAGTTCAGAATATCTCCATAGAAATTGCTCAGGGTTGTGTCTGAGGCCCAACCATCTTCAGCTGCTTCCTCAATGACCTTCCTTCAATCATAAAATTGGAAGTGGGGATATTCGCTGATGGTTGTTCAATATTCAGCATCATTTTCTCCTCGTCAGATACCAAATTGGTTTATTTTCAAAAGCGACAATATCTACGCAATATCCAGGCTTGGGTTGAAAAGTGACAAGTAACATTCACACCACACAAATGCCAGGCAATGACCATTTCCAATACAAGACAATCTAATCATCACCCTTTGACATTCAATGATGTTACCATTACTGATTCCCCCACAATCAATATTCTGGGAATACCATTGACCAGAAACTGAACTGGACTAACCATATAAATGCAGTCGCTACAAGAGCAGTTCAGAGCCTTGGAATACGGTAGCAAGCAACCCACCTCCAAAGCATATTCACCATCCACAAAACACAAGTCAGGCGTGTGATGGAAAATGTCCCACTTCCCTGGATGAATGCAGCTTCAACAAGACTCAAGAAACTTGACACCACCCAGGACAAAACAGCTCTCTTGATTAGCACCACATCCAGCAGCATTCATTCCCTCCTCCACTGATGCTCAATAGCTCAACAAGCTGAATTACATAAATTCAGCAAAGATTTCAGACTACACTTTCTGAGCCCATGAAAGAGAAAGAGCAGCAGATACATAGGAACATCACTAACAGCAAGTTCACTTCCTAGCCACTCATGATTTTTAACTAAAAAGGGAGTTAAAAATAATTGGGGAAAGACAGGAATATGGAATTGAGGTCATGATCAGATTAATCTTTATATTATCAAGTAGCAGAACAGCCTAGTTGAACTGAATGGCCTGCTGTTGACATTCTATCCTTGCATCCTACCCTGCAAGCTGAATCTACTGATTAATAAACATAATTTCATAATGCATTGAACACAAGCACACCACACTTGCTTTAAAAGTTGAAGAGAGAAAGAAAGAATAAACATTTATCCAGGGTTAAACATCTTTCCTCCAATCAGTAACAGAAAAAGTTAGTTCACCTTGCTATGGGCTCTTCTTATTTCAGAACCAGCCTTGTAATGCTGTCTTTGGTAAACAAACTGTTTTGGGAAAAGAAGCCACAGAGAATCATAAATCACTGTTAATAACTTGTCCAATCCTTTCAGCAGGAGTCTGGCAAGATGCACTTTGAAAATGGGTTCAAGAACACCTAGATACTTAACAGTAGTTTTACATTAGGCTTATTGTTCAGAATATTTAGGCTCAACATCCTTAGGTTTGGGAAGGGTCTGCATTCCTAGTTCACAAACTAGGGTTTTATCCTGGTGGAAGTGGATGACAAAAAGCAAAAAAAAAAGTTGGTTTTTCAATAGCGTTTGATACAAAAATGAAAGAAAATAGCAACTTGTGAATGATTCATACCTTGGTATAAGTATCAAATGTATTTTCTGGAGAGACTATTACCTTTCTGATTTGAAATTAACCCAGAAGAATTCTGTGTCTTGGTCCTTGGCAAAGGTGAAGGACCAGCGCTTGGAAATCTTGTGATTTCTGCTAAATCTGTTGGACTAATACCGGGTGTTGTGTGACTTCTGACTTTGTCCACCTAGTCCAGCATTGGCACCTCCACATCATATTTGCTATTTAAGTTTAAGTAACATTTCACTGCATGAGTGCATGAAGCTATGCAGCATCATAAAAGAAACCTTTCAAATCAGTGAGTTGTACTTACTTCCATGCTGACTCTGACCAAACGCACAGAGATTTCATGCTTTTACATACATTTATATTAGCTAAATGTTATGTTCATTTGCAGACAAAATAAATGTAAAGGTTGTGACAGTCCAATACTCCTGCTGCTATTACATCTTGGAACCTTTTATGTTCCCCATCCAAATCATCACAAATATAAGATTTTCCTTGAGATCAGCGCCAGAGACCCGGGTTCAATTCCCGACTCAGGCGACTGACTGCGTGGAGTTTGCACGTTCTCCCCGTGTCTGCGTGGGTTTCCTCCGGGTGCTCCGGTTTCCTCCCACAGTCCAAAGATGTGCGGGTCAGGTGAATTGGCCATGCTAAATTGCCCGTAGTGTTAGGTAAGGGGTAAATGTAGGGGTATGGGTGGGTTTCGCTTCGGCGGGTCGGTGTGGACTTGTTGGGCCGAAGGGCCTGTTTCCACACTGTAAGTAATCTAATCTAATCAAATGTCAAATTTGTATTTATGCATAATCAGTTATGTTAACTATGATGCACAAATGAATCATGACTTTCCCTGAAAGTTAGAAGGATTAAAATCTGAAATTAGAAATGACATTCCCACAGGGACTTCAAACACTGAGGATAATGGATTGATGTTTGATTGTTTAGTAAAGATAAAATGGCAGCGGCGTGGCACCCAGTGATTTCTGAAGTTGAAATCTGGTTCTTGGAAATGAAAGTCAATAGTATCAAATTTATTCATTCTTTCTGCCTTGAATTAGCATACTGCCATTTTTGTGAGAGAAGTCTGAGGCATTTTCACCCCCAGTGACTGCATTGTAATTTACAATGCAAAGTGGACCCTTCCATATCTGAGCGTACCAGCACAACTGGGAGTTCATTGCATAAATTTTAATGAGGAGGAATAGGGTTGGAGTCACGAATCCCCATACTTGAAATCCCTTTGCACCGAGGGTAATTTAGAACTTAATAAAAGAGGTGTATTTGTTGCCAATATTGGCTAATGCTGCTGTAAGTGCTTTACTTTAGTACTTGCAGGCTGAAGAAACTTTCTAAAGTTGCAGAGAAGCTTCTAAAATGATTTTATTTCTGTCTTTTATCCGGGTTGGGTTGAACTTAGAGTCACAAAATGTTAGCATGTAAGTACAGCAATTAATTAGGAAGACAAACAGAATGTTATTCATTAAAAGGTGAATATGAGATGTTTTGCTACAGTTGTACAGCTGCCTGACCACATCTAAAATACAGTGTGCAGTTTCAGTGTTTTTATTTAAGAAAATGCATAATTACATTAGAAGCAGTTCCAAGAAGGTTCACTACATTGATTCCAGAGATAAATTTGTTGTCACATGAGGAAAGGTTGAGCAGACTAGACCTATATCCATTGGAGTTTAGAAGAATGAAAAGTAAGCTTATTGAAATATATTAAAATCCTAAGGACACATGGCAAGGAGGATACCAAAAACATGGTTCCCCTTGTAGGGGAGATGAAAACTTAAAGGAAGTGGGGGGGAGGGGTCTGTTTAAAAATTAAGGGCCGTTTCATAGGATGGAAATGAGGAGAATGTTTTGCTCTGAGGATTGAGAGTCTGTGGAACTCTTTTTCCAGAGGGCATTGAACATTTTCAAGGGTACAGGAAGATAGATTCTTGACTAACATTAGAATTTGACGTTGGCAGGAAAATGGAGTTGATGATATAATCAGATTAGTTATGATCTTATCAAGCAGTGGGGCCGCCTTAAGCAGTCAGAAAGCTGTCTCCTGCTCCACTGGGAGAATTTTGCTCCCCATCCTCAGCAAAAGATTAAAAATGTCAAATAAGATTTGATAGATTGACTTATTGTCACGTGTACCGAAGTACAGGGGAAGGCTTTGTTTACGAGCAGTACAGGCAGATCATAGTAACCAAGGATGGACAGATCAGAGGTTGTAAGAGGTCTTAAACAGAGGCATACAGAGAACATTGCACAGGGCGTGCACTAGGCAAGATCAATATTAGTGTTATTTGAGGTTAGACAGTCCATTCATCAGTCTAATAATGGCCAGGAAGAAGTTGTTCCTGAGCCTGCTGGTACCTGTGTTCAGACATCTGTATCTCCTGCCTGATGGAAGAGGTTGTAGGAGATCATTACTGTGGCGGGATGGGTCTTTCATGATGTTGGCAGGCTTTCTGTTGCAGTGAGCTCCATGGATGGAAGGTTGGCTTCCGTGATTGTCTGGGCTGTGCACATCACCCTCTGTAGTTTCTCACAGTCCTGGGCAGAACAGTTGCCATTCCATACCATTATGCACCCGGACAGTATGCTTTCAATAGTGCATCTGTAAAGATTGGTGAGGATCCTTATAGACATGCCAAATTTCCTGAGCCAACTGAGGAAGAAGAGGCATTGTTATGCCTTTTTCATCATTGCATCTATGTGGGATTTCCAGGACAGGTTGGTGGTTATCGTCACTCCAGGGAACTTGATGCTGTCCAGCCTCACAACCTCCGCTCCGTTGTAGATGTGCCAAGTACATGAAAGAAAATTGAATCTTTGTTTTTAAAATCACAGATTTTGGGTTGATTCAAATGCTCAACACAAAGCAAATTTTTAAGCTGTATCAATTTGAAAAGCTTCAGAAAATAAAGTTGTCTACTAATAGGCCTAGTCAAATAGCCACAAAAGTAAGCTTTAATAAGGGCCGAACATAACACCAGCACTCCCCATGGTCAGTACACATGTCCCATTTCTATTTTTGACTTCGCAGATGACTTTTTTTCTAATGGTTGTTTCTTCAATTTATTTCTGAAAGAGAAACAAAATTGTTGGTTTGAATCTGTACTCAAGCCAATAGATTGCTTAACACAAATTGCCAGATAATGCTGCTTGCTTCAGGTCCCAGGGAATCCTAGGAATACCAGAATGGATACTTCAGGTCCTGGCTCATGTGGCTCATCATACCCTTTGGATGTATAAGATCTTGATGATGTTGGCTACTCCACTAAGACATACTGTATTCCCAATTGTCAATCCTGTGTGAAAATATTATTTTAAAACCAACATGGTAAAATCGTCCTCAGATTAGTCTTCAAGATACACTATTTAAGATGTAATATGGTCTAAATAGATTAGGTTTAATGTAGTTCCAGCAAGCTGCTAAAAATATTGCAGTCTATTGTTTATTGATGTAAATGGAAATCAGTATCATGTGCAGTAACAGAACTGATACCAACTTAAAAATAAAACTAGATGTATTACTGTGAATTACTGATGAACACGTACCTTATTGCACGTGAACTCTGATTTATATTTATATTCAATTCTAATCTATGTGGCACATGCTGGCAGAATACTTAAGGTTTACTCACTGTGGATTATTCTTGTAACTGGAATTGGTTTTTGACTGCCAGAACACATGCTATGAACAGCACCACTTCAAACAGTTCAAAATGTCAATGTTCCTATCAGTTAAACAATTTAATGTTTGCTGCAATACCCATTTCCTGAAGATTACTTTTAGAATGAATAAAACAATATTAATTGCAACCACTGGTGTGTCTCCATGGTTTGCACATCAGCCAGTCTTTTTGCATTAAAAGCAACAACTGATATTTACAGTATTAAAAAAAAGCAGCATCCTCCCTGCATTGTAACTCCTCACAGAATAAAACCATGAAGCTGTCTCGATATTTAAGCAAACCACGTAAAGCCATTCAAAACATTGCTATTTGGTGGTTTACGGGAAAACCAACCACAAAGCAGCAGGGCCGGTATAACATGCTAATAATCGGCGCAGTTTCTCAGAGGAAACAAATGACTTCTCTCATTATACTGTACTTTCAAAATTTTTCACCCAGAGAACAGAATTAACATGTGAGTTCTCATTGCAAATACAAAAATTGGTCTTTTTTAATAATGTTCCAGCTTCCATCACAGCAAAGTATCTTTAATTGTTATCACAGTTTTTTGTCAACTTGATTCAAAATGCTTTTCTCCTCAAACTGAATTGTAAAATCTGCTGGAAATTGGAACGTAAAGATTTTCAAGTTGCTACTCTCAGAAATTCTAATCTAAGTAAAACTCTAATTTTACATGTACCAATCCTGAATCTCTTCAACGATAATCATGCTGCCACCTTGTCAGAGAGGTAAGCTGTTCACCAGCAGAGGGACTTTTACATAGCTTTCCTGCAGATTTTATTTAAATACTCTAGTTGCATCTTTGTGTGTTTTGTATACAAAAAGTGCAAGTTGCTACCAGACTCAGTCCACATGAAATTGCTGTGCAAAACCATTCTGCAGATTCCTGGCTGCAGCAGAACACAACTGACAGCAATTGGGAAACAACCAACGAATAAGTTGTCTAAGTATTTCCATTTCTTACATTGGGCATTGGGGTGGGGTCCATTGACATGGACCATCCCCAACAGCAACATGAGAGAACACCATGAGCTGAATTTTAAGGTTTATTTTTGGTAAAGTGCAAGTTGCATCCAGCTTATTGAAGGGATTCTCATTGTCAGGCCAAGGGAGTTTTCAGTTTCAATCTTACTACACACTTTACTTTAATTGCCAGTTCCTTCTCCTTTGGTACGTAACATGTCTGATTTCTGCCCCATCTTAACATTTGCTGTTCCCAAAACAATTCACCACTCATTGGACATTCTGAAATTGTCTGGCATCACTAGTTCAGATGCCATCTGTAAAAGTCCACCTTAACAATCACTGTCAGTCTGGAGTCACCATGCATTGCTCTTGACCTTTACCTCAGGCATGACAGACAGGTCATAGTCTGCAGCCTGCTGTGTTGGTAGAATCTCAAGATCCTGCTGGGTGGGGTGGGACATGGGCAGAACTTCCTCCAGGATCATCAGTGAAGGCCACAACACCAGACCATGTCACCCTGGTCTAAGTTTGTCACTGGACATAAAGCAATCTCAGACATCTAGAGGATTATTGAGCACCGTAGGAAAAAGGTCAGTGACCTTTTTCATTCTGTCATCACTTCCTTGATATCTCACACTCATTCATTCTCTGCTTCTGTATCCACCTCCGACTAAGATCACATTCTATCATTTTCATTATTACCTGCAAAAATCACTTGTTCTCACCTACCCAACATGTGACACCAATATGATGTCCTCTGTGATGCCTATTTACTTGCTCAGGCCACCTCCCACCTGAACTAGCAGTAACAACTGATCCATACATTTTTATTTTCTCATTCTCAGAGGGAAAAAAAACACACAGTAGGGCAGAATATCAGATTGAGTGGTGTGCTCTCCATTATATGGCTCGTCAGCTTTATGAGGAGAGAATCCTGACTAATAATCCTGAGCAGGCCTTGGAATGGTATCAGAGGCTGGCCAAGACCTACTGTGACAGCATCTCCTGTGTGAAGGCTATTTCCCTTCACTTGACTGAAACCCGCTGATAACTATGACGGGCTTTCTTCCCTTGTGCCTGTGTTAAATGACAAGGAGTGACAGACATAATATGGGGCTGGTATCTCTTGCTGAGGGAGAAAAGTGCAGAAGACAAGGCAGTACCCGGTAAGGGATACTGTAAACATCCAGCTAGGTTCAGAGTGAGTAAGCAGTATCACAGTGAGCAAAGAGCCTGGTTTAGTCCATGGAATCAGTGTCCTTATAGCAGCAAGAAAGTGGTAATTGCTGTTGGAACCAGTTCATGTGCAGAAGCGGACTATGTCGTGACGGTTATTAGAGACTGGCACATGTCGGTTGCCAATATCCACAGACATGATGTACATATAACGGGTACCCATGGACCTTGTCGTGAGATGTCAGTGCCAGGTAACCAACATGGAAATTATTTGGTGCAGGTGGCGAGCTCAACCCACCAAGCACCTGCTCTGATTTCCTTGTCGTGTTTTCCAGAGGTCCGATTTGTTTGGTGAGGTTGGTAAGATCATGCCTGGAATACTAAAGAGGCAAGTTGGATGATCAACAAAGACTTTAATGAACATTAATCACCTTCAATTGATAAACTGCCACTGCTCATCTTGCCACACTGCTTGTGTAATGATCGAAACTGGCTGGATCTTGTTGAGCACGGGATTCCTGATTGGGGTTGTTAACTTGGGACAATCAGGAAAGTTCTGGCTGACCAGTATAATCAGGATAGGGATTTGAGGTTTGTCCTCATTTCCCTGAGAACTGGTTGAACGGTAGGGTTTGGGGTTTGGCTTTTGGCTTTCCTGCTCCTCTCTTTTGTAAATTGCTGCTTCTCTGTATACAGCTGTTAATGTTAACTAGTATTGCAAGAATTAAACAAGAATCACAACTGAACCTGTCCTAGATTTGTTAAGAACACGTAGCTAAATTGATCATCGTTGGAAACCTGTTGGAAATTTAGACATATTCTCTCTGATGCACCATGTTTTCCGAACTAACTTCAGTGAAAGTGTTAAATATTGTAATAACTCCTAACCTTGCGTCCACAGTTTCCACATACACATTTTGATGATTGTTTCCTCTATTTGTGCTTATATCCACCATGGGTCATAATTAATTTTGAGGTTAGTGAAGTTACTTCATCATTCATTATTTGTTAAGGTCTAATGGGATTGTTGTGCAGATCCAAGACCATCTAAAAATCACTCTTGGTTTTTAGATGTTTCTGACTAAAATATAAATTTTAATAAAACATCCTTCATATTCCTGAATCTCAGCTTGTATTTTAATGTAATTTAATTGTTACAAGGTTCTCTTTTGTATTAAAGTTACTTGTGTGTTTATGAGCATTTAAAATAGACTTTTCTTAATCAATTGATGGCATCTCTCACGCACAGGATCAGTTGAGATTGCCACCTTCACGTCCGCAGGGTTGCCAGCTGGACTCTCTTGGCTAGCAACCAGAAGAAATAGAATTGACCTGAGAAGTTCCTGTGCCAATAGTAGTGACCCTTGTGTTGAAACAGAAAGCCTAGTTTCAAGTTTCATCTGCTCCATAGATCTGTCATAACACATTTGAACAGGTTGAAAAAAAAGTGGGCTCTAATGGTACTAAGTGGGCTCCTGGAGGTCTGTGTTCAAGTCCTACCTACTCCTGAAGCGAGTCTGAAAGCACTGACTTACAGAAACAGAACTGATTCTTTTTACCTTTAATAAATCAAAGAAGAGTGTTCAGAATAACACAAATAACTTTCTATGACCTTTACTGATCTGTCAAATGTCTTTGACTCCTTCATCTGCAGAGCTCTTTAAGACGTCATCGAGAGATTTGATATTCAGCAAAATCTGTGACAATTCTGTGGCTCCTGCATAATGGTATAATGGAAACTGTCCATTAGAGTGGATTAGAGACTGAATCCTTTCAAACCTGAACTGGAATCAAGCAAAGTAGTGTGATTGCACGAACTCTCTTCACTACCTACCTCAGTCTATTCATGGAACTCATTCATGACAACATTCACTTTTTAACTTCAACAGCCAAGGCTAAGCCATCTGTCCAACATATCCCTGTCTTATATTATATCAACCCCTGTATAATTGTGACCCACACTGCAGGTGAAATTCAGACCACCCTCAGCTTTTTCACCTCTGGATGAAAAAGAATTGATCTCTCACTCAGCAACAGCAAGATCAAAATCCTCCAGTGCTCCTGGAACTGCATGTGTACCTCCAGCTATTGGTATGATGAGGAGACTTTAGAAATCATTGAACCCCCTCCTATACTGTGCAGAAATCATTTTCAAAAGGTTACCATCTATTTTCAAGGTAACACTTGTTATCTCTGGCCCATTCTGTGACCCCAGGATTAGTATGCTGAGCCCTGAAGAGCACACAAATCATTAAACCTTGCAGACATCCTCATTTCAATGGACAATTGGGGGAAAAAAGTGTTAAACACACCATCCTCTTAATGTTATATGTGATTGGCCTGTCCTGGTTTTGCTCTTGTTTGTTCATCTGTAAAATTGCTGAAAAAAGAAATCACATTTTTCAAATCTTTTCATCTTGCACTAAAAAGGATAATGCCTCAGGACTCCTTGAGAAATCCAGAAACATTCTTCCATTCTGACAGTTCATTTAGAGTCATAGAGTCATAGAGATGTACAGCATGGAAACAGACCCTTCAGTCTAACCTATCCACGCCGACCAGATATCCCAACCCAATCTAGTCCCACCTGCCAGCACCCAGCCCATATCTCTCCAAACTCTTCCTATTCATATACCCATCCAAATGCCTCTTAAATGTTGCAATTGTACCAGCCTCCACCACATCCTCTGACAGCTCATTCCATATGTGTACCACCTTCTGCGTGAAAAAGTTGCCCCTTAGGTCTCTTTTATATCTTTCCCCTCTCACCCTAAATCTATACCCTCTAATTCTGGATTCCCCAACCCCAGAGAAAAGACTTTGCCTATTTATCCTATCCATGCCCCTAATAATTTTGTAAACCTCTATAAGGTCACCCCTCAGCCTCCGACGCTCCAGGGAAAACAGCCCCAGCCTGTTCAGCCTCTCCCTGTAGCTCAGATCCTCCAACCCTGGCAACATCCTTGTCAATCTTTTCTGAACACTTTCAAGTTTTACAACATCTTTCCGATAGGAAGAAGACCAGAATTGCATGCAATATTCATCTACCTGCGACTCCACTTTCAAGGAGCTCTGAACCTGCACACAAAGGTCTCTTTGTTCAACAACACTCCCTAGGACCTTACCATTAAGTGTATATGTCCTGCTAAGATTTTCTTCCCCAAAATGCAGCACCTCGCATTTATCTGAATTAAACTCTATCTGCCACTTCTCAGCCCATTGGCCCATCTAGTCCAGATCCTGTTGTAATCTGAGGTAATCCTCTTCGCTGTCCACTACATCTCCAATTTTGGTGTCTTCTGCAAACTTACTAACTGTACTTCTGATGCTCGCATCCAAATCATTTATGTAAATAACAAAACATAGAGGGCCCAGCACAGATCCTTGTGGCACTCCACTAGTCACAGGCCACCAGTCTGAAAAACAATTCTCCTCTGTCTTCGACCTTTGAGCCAGTTCTGTATCCAAATGGCTAGTTCTCCCTGTATTCCATGAGATCTAACCTGGCTAACCAATCTCCCATGGGGAACCTTGATGTAAGCCTTACTGAAGTCCATATAGATCACATCTACTGCTCTGCCCTCATCAATCTTCTTTGTTACTTCATCAAAAAACTCAATCAAGTTTGTGAGACATGATTTCCCATGCACAAAGCCATGTTGACTATCCCGAATCAGTCCTTGCCTTTCCAAATACATGTACATCCTGTCCCTCAGGATTCCCTCCAACAACTTGCCCACCACCGATGTCAGGCTCACTGGTCTATACTTCCCTGGCTTGTCCTTACCACCCTTCTTAAACAGTGGCACCATGTTCACCAACCTCCAGTCTTCCAGAACCTCACCTGTGACTATCGATGATACAAATATCCCAGCAGGAGGCCCAGCAATCACTTCTCTAGCTTTCCACAGAGTTCTCGGGTTTACCTGATCAGGTCCTGGGGATTTATCCACCTTTAACCAATTCAAGACATCCAGCACTTCCTCCTCTGTAATCTGGACATTTCCCTGCAGTCTATATCTTCCATATCCTTTTCCACAGTAAATACTGATGCAAAATATTCATTCAGTATCTCCCCCATTTTCTGTGGCTCCACACAAAGGCCGCCTTGCTGATCTTTGAAGGGCTGAAAATGTGTTGCTGGTTAAAGCACAGCAGGTTAGGCAGCATCCAAGGAACAGGAAATTCGACGTTTCGGGCCAGAGCCCTTCATCAGCAATGAAGGGCTCTGGCCCGAAACGTCGAATTTCCTGTTCCTTGGATGCTGCCTAACCTGCTGTGCTTTAACCAGCAACACATTTTCAGCTCTGATCTCCAGCATCTGCAGACCTCACTTTTTACTCGATGATCTTTGAGAGGCCCTATTCTCTCCCTAGTTACCCTTTTGTCCTTAATATATTTGTAAAACCCCATTGGATTTTCCTTAATTGTATTTGCCAATGCTATATTATGTCCCCATTTTTCCCTCCTGATTTCCCTCTTAAGTATACTCCTACTTTCTTTACACTCTTCTAAGGATTCACTTGATCTATCCTGTCTACACCTGACATACGCTTCCTTCTTTTTCTTCAACAAACCTTCAATTTCTTTAGTCATCCAGCATTCCCTATACCTACCAGCCTTCCCTTTCACCCTGACAGGAATATACTTTCTCTGGATTCTTGTTAACTAATTTCTGAAGGCGTCCCATTTTCTAGCCATCCCTTTACCTGTGAACATCTGCCTCCAATCAGCTTTTGAAAGTTCTTGCCTAATACAGTCAAAAATGGCCTTTTTCCAATTTTGAACTTCAACTTTTAGATCTGGTCTATCCTTTTCCATCACTATTTTAAAAAGAATAGAATTATGGTCACTGGCCCCAAAGTGCTTCCCCACTGACACCTCAGTCACCTGCCCTGCCTTATTTCCCAAGAGTAAGTCAAGTTTTGCACCTTCTCTAGTAGGTACATCCACATACTGAATCAGAAAATTGTCTTGTACACACTTAAGAAACTCCTCTCCATCTAAACCTTTAATATAATGGCAGCACCAGTTGATGTTTGAAAAGTTAAAATCCCCTACCATAACCACCTTATTATTCTTACAGATAGCTGAGATATCCTTAAAAGTTTGTTTCTCAATTTGCCTCTGACTATTGGGGGGTTTGTAATACAATCCCAATAAGGTGAACATCTTTATGGTATTTCTCAGTTCTACCGAAAAAACTTCCCTGGCTGTATTTCCACGAATATCCTCCTTTAGCACAGCTGTAATGCTATCCCTTATCAAAAATGCCACTCCCCTCCTCTTTTGCCTCCCTTTCTATCCTTCTTGCAGCATTTGTATCCTGGAACATTCACCTGCCAGTCCTGCCCATCCCTGAGCCATGTTTCTGTGATTGCTATGCCATCCCAGTCCCATGTTCCTAACCGTGCCCTGAGTTCATCTGCCTTCCCTGTTAGGCCCCTTGCATTGAAATAAATGTAGTTTAATTTATTAGTCCTACCTTGCCCCTGCCTGCCCTCACTGATTGACTCACTTCTGTTCTCAGCTGTAACCATCTCAGATCGATCTCTTTCCTCACTATCTCCCTGGGTCTCACCTCCCCCCCACCACCCACCCACCCCACCTCCCCACCCCCAACCTTACTAGTTTAAATCCTCCCAAGCAGTTCTAGCAAATTTCCCTGCCAGTATATTCGTCCCCTTCCAATTTAGGTGCAATCCGTCTTTCTTGTACAGGTCACTTCTACCCCAAAAGAGATTCCAATGATCCAAAAATGTGAATTCTTCTCCCATACACCAGCGCCTCAGCTATGCATTCATCTGCTCTATCCTCCTATTCCTGCCCTCACTAGCTCATAGCACTGGGAGTAATCCAGATATTACTAAACTTGAGGATCTGCTTTTTAAATTTCTGCCTAACTCTCTGTAATCTCCCTTCAGAGTCTCAACCCTTCCAATGTCATTGGTTCCAAAGTGGGCAATGACCTCCTGCTGGCCCTTCTCCCCAGTGAGAACATTCTGCACCCTCCCTGAGACATCCTTGATCCTGGCACCCGGGAAACAGCACACCATTCTGCTTTTTCTCTGCTGGCCACAGAAACGTCTGTCTGTACCTCGGACTACAGAATCCCCTAACACAATTGATCTCTAGGAAGCCGACATACCCCTTGTTGCATTAAAGCCAGTCTCAATACCAGAAACTTGGCTGTTTGTGCTACGTTCCCCTGAGAATCCATCACCCCCTACATATTCCAAAACAGCATACTTGTTTGAAATGGGTATATCCACAAAAGACTCCTGCTCTAGCTGCCTACCTCTCTTACCCTTCCTGGAGTTAACCCATCTATGTGACTGTATCTGAGACTTTCCCCCCTTTCTATAACTGCCATCCATCACATACTGTAGCTGTTGCAAATTCCTCATCACTTCTATCTGTCTCTCCAATCGATCCACTCAATCTGATAAGATTCGCATCCAACAGCATTTATGGCAGATGTAATCCGCAGTAACCCTTAAACTCTCTTTAAACTCCCACATCTGACAAGAAGTACATATCACTGCAAAGGCCATTGTTGCTCCTTCACAATCTACAGACCCAGAAAACAACACCGTCTTATTCCTCTACAAACACTGCCCCAGGTGAAATTAATAGCTATGGCTTATATTTTAAGTTTAATCAAGAGACTTATCTCCAAAAACATATAATCAAGAAAGAATCCATTGTACCCACTACTGTAGCCTTTCTATTGGACAGACTTAAAACAACAATGAACTTATCTGACTCTGTGCTGTGAACTTCACCCAACAGGTCCTCCAAGATTAGTTGTGAATTTCATTGTTTGTTAATTTCCCAGATGCACTCTGATGTCCAGCGATATATGAATTCAAACAACAAAGGCGGTAACTGTGCAGGTTTTTTTTTTCTCTCTCTCTCTCTCTCTCTCTCTCTCCTGCACTGTCCTCAGCATGTGCTTCATTTGTCTGCCCTTCTCTCTTTTAAACTGCTGTTGTTTTGACTTTTTTTTTCCCAAAGTTCCAAAACAATGCAGCAGCATATAAAACAGTAATTGCTGCTCCTGGAATTTGAGGAAATAACCACCAACACCTAAAATACCTCAAAAAAAAGGAGCAGCTCTTACAGCCAGAAATTTTTCCCATCCTCCATCTTGGGTTACCCAGAATCCAGTGGCAGTGGATATTGTGAAGGGGATACATTGAAGAGGAGGGAAACCTGTTGATTCTTTGGTTTTTTGGGGGGAGGAAGGGCTCCAATCTGACATTGGGTGAATGTTGGGCTCCTTCTGGGGCTAATGGCATCTGATTGAGTCCTGCCTGAGAGTCTTCCAGGTAGAGTTGGTTAGGTTTGGTTCTGGGATGGGTCTGATGGGTTGGAGATGGGAGGGGGAGTAGGAGACTCAGGCTTTGAAAAGGGGTCAGGTCAGGATCTTGGGGGTTGTAAGTGATCTGGGGGATGTGTAATTGGGGTTATATAAGTACAAGATCAGTTTTAATAAACCCCCCAGCTAATTCAAACCAGCAACACAGAAAAGATTTATCCCATACAGTAATCTGTGAAAATTCGAGACTCAAAGAATTATCCCAAAAGTCATTTTTTAAAGTAAAAATGAACAACTTTATTTTTTAAAGTCTAACAGAGAATAATTACCTAGGAGCTATTTTCAACGAATTTATCTAAAACTATCTTTTACCTTCCCCTCTACAATACTGGTCCGATAAAACCCCCAATTAAGATTTACCAAAAAAATCAAATGTCAAAACCTGCCAGCTGTCGAATCTTCTTTTTGTGTCTTCCTCTGTAGATTTGCTCTCCAGGTCGGTGTCAATGGTTTTTTTCTGTGCAAAATACCTTCTCCAGAATCTCAGAGTTCTTACAAGCAGCCAACATCTGTTGGTCTTTCGGCAGTTCTCTCTCAACTGTTTTTTTTTTGGTTTTATAACCCAAAATATCAGATCATTTCATTGTTGTTAATATTTATCAGAATGCAAAATTCAAACTTGATAGGAGTTTGGTATCTTGGGGCATAATTTAAACTGATTGGCCGAATTTGAATTTTTTTTGTCTCATAACAACCCAATTGTTCTGACCAAGCATTACATTGTTACCTTGTTCTGGACTCTCTGTGCCTCTCTAAGTCCTTGCAAGCTTTCAAGTCTCTTAAAGGTTCAGTACGCTTACACCTTCATAACATAGTTAGCAGGAATTTGACTACACATTTAATAGTCTAACTTTTACTAAATAGCTAAGTTTATTCAGAATCCTCAAAGTCTCCGATTTAAATGAATACTTTTGGACAGCTCCAGGCATAGAATTTTCAATTCCCCATTCACTTCCTTTCAGGTCTGCTACAATAGGTATTCCACAGGGTCCCAGTGCACAACTCCCATCTATTCCCAGGCCAGTGAAAAATCCAGACCAATCTTTCATATCAATGGTATTTCATCAGAATCCAAAAAGGTTAGAAATGCAAGAGTAAAGAGGCAGGTAAGTAGATGCTAGGAATAGTGCCTCTGATATGGCACCCAATTTTGCAATCATCACCCTCGCCAAAATGCCCACAGTCTTAGCTTTAACTGCTTTGTAGAACACCAGGACGTCTCCCTCCACTCTTTTGCTGCCATGGTTACCATCCAATAGCAGCCTTATCCTTACGCAAAGAAAGCTTTGACTTCCTTAGCTGCAGTAGAAAAAAGTGTTTGCTTTTAAATATTCCAGCCACTTGTTTCATGACATATTATTCATGAAAATTACTGCAAGTCAGGGAATCAGCAATTCACTAGGTTTGAGTTTCTTCACTTTTGCTAAAATTGCTGACAAGGTAATGCACAGATTGAGCAAAATCACTGCTCTGATGCCCATTGCAGCAGTAGGTGAGAACAAGGTCTGCTTTGCATCACATATGAGCTTGACATTCACAGAATGAAGTCCTTGCCTATTCACATACATCATTATGTGCTCAGCTGGTGCCACAGCGGCATACTGAGGAGCCCAGATATCCAGAAGGAGTACTCACTCTGATGCTTGTGCCAGTCGTAAATAAGCCAAAAGTTCTGAAGGTGAAACATATCAGAATCAAAACATTAAATCGGTTTATCTGTCTAAACATGCTGCCAGACCTGATGAGTTTCTCCAGCATTCTCTCTTTTTATTTGAGATTTTGATTTTTCTGTGAAAAAGGATGCCTTGCACATGCTGGTTCAAAATAGTAAAATAGTTCCTGGTTAACATTGAGAAAACATCATACAGCCGTTCAGTAGGCTTGAGCACTATTTAGAAAGGTATGTTGTTCTTACCTTAAATTCCATGCACTGAGCTGTAGAATTAAAAAATCATTGTGATGAACTTGGAAAGGACCTAATAGCATCCTCTGAGAAGAACTTTCATCTATTATCTTCTGCAGTGATGCCTGATTCTCATTGTCTCGGCATATTGCTACAACTGCTCTGGCATTCGGAGGATGCACCTGTGGGGAATCCCATCAATTGTTGGCAGTCATTGTAGTATCGGTGGAGGGAGAAGTTGGGGGTAAAAAGTTCATTTTCTGGGAAAATGTTAAAAAGTATGAATGAAAGGGTTAAAATATTTCCTTGGACGTTCATCATTAGCAAGTGAAGTCAATGTCCTATTCAACCGTCAATGGCTCACCTGAGCTTTTCTGAAGCATGAGGCATGGTTGTAGTGGTAGAGCTAATGGTCCAGGGCAATGTGGATTAAATGAAAGGAATTCATAATACCTTGATCATTTTCAGGTTAATGTTGTTTTTTAAGTATTGGGAAAAATTGAATGCAGGTACTGTCAATTCACAACTACAATTATTTTGCTAGTGTGTCTGGTTGAACTGTGATATGGCACAAAAAGAGATTTTCATGGCTGCACTTTGTTATGTCAGCAAACTCTTCACTTAGATATTCGGCAGATAGTTTTTTTTTGTATGAACTATAAAGTGGTACCAATTACTGGGAACAGTATAAATGGACATGAACTTCACATATAATAGTGTAGCCAAGCACTGAGGGGCTTTAATGATCATAATGTTAAAATAAACTTGCTTAAGTTAGCACACTAATAATGAAATAGGATTTTACTTGTTCTTTGTTAAATGATGGAGTAACTGTTGGTAATTGATGGGGATCAAAACTCCCATTGGAAGTGATGCCCCATTCTGGAATTAAAAGTGAATGGATACCAGTAGGGGAGGTGAAGATCAGGGTTTAAATATTATGGCCCTGTGGTCAAATAGCAGCTTAACACTTGCTGCCAAAGTTCATGCCTGAAATTGGCCGCTTGCACTTGGTATTGGAAGGAATCTAGTACCTGTGAACTGGTATTTCAGTCAGATAATAATGTCTTCAGAGGAGGACAGAATAAAATTTGCAAATGGAACAGAAAAAGTAATGGTGAAACCATTCTCCTTTTATGAAAGATTTTTTTTCTTGTATAGCACATTATGACCTTTCAGGCTCATTGGAGACACCCTGGTCACTGCAGTTTTCACTGTGATTTATGATTCACTTCTATTCCTGCATTAAACTGAATTAAGGGGATTTAGATCAGTTTTATCTGTTATTATCCATGTGAGTAGGAATAGTCTTGCTGAAAATAGCAGCAGTCTGATGTGACAGTTATTATTTGATGATGAGACCTTTCCTTATTTTGACAGCTGTGTTTAAGATTCAATTAGACTTTGAACAGATTTATTCGAAATTGAAAATGCACCGCAATGAATTTATTACAGTTAGAATTGCCTGGCTTTGTTTTAAATGTTACAAATTTCTTGTCTTCATGTTATTGCATCTCTAGCAAGTTCACCTTGAAATGATTGGGCATCACCTGACATCTATCTCACAGCCTTCTCATCTCTTCGCATCATTACCATTTTATCAAAGAAGCCAGTGGACTTTATCGACAGAGGGGTATATAAAAAAAACACGGGACACTCAACATAAAGGATATGTGTCACATTCAATCACTCATTCAGCCGATTTCAGGTCTGTAGCTGGTCGCAACCTGTCTATAAATCGGCTTTGTCTTGGATGACGACTGGAATGTAGAGCTGATAGATGTTCAGCTTAATCAGTCTTGTGAGGTACTCAGAGTAGGAAGTTTGTATCAGCTTCCACAGGTAGACTGAGACAAGCAATGCACAGCTTGACAGGATTTCACACCTTCAGAACCAGACAAAGCTGATGGGTTAAAATGGACTCAGGGGAACAGTAATCTGCTTTGCACTCTGACATTTGCAATTAAGTCACTGGATGAGGAATAATTCAAGTATTTAATAGTAAATTAATCCATTTGAAAACCATTTACATTGGTCAAGAGAACAAAATTACATATACTAAAATTTTGGTTCAACAGATTTCTGCAGGTCTTTCTTTTAACCAAAGTAAACAGAATGTCAGAAGACAACATTCCTTCTGCCATAAACAACATCTCCCATGTACCAGTTTGCTCAGGCAGCAATTTGGAACTTAATTCCTTATTTTTCTTCATATCAAAGAATATTCCTTGATATATTTATGAAAGGGAACAATTTTAATAATAAAGCAGGAGTTGTGTTTAATGACAAAAATAAGTCAAAAGTCAAAAGTCAAAATCATTCAGTTCATCATCTGAGTAACATGATTTTAAATGATTGAAATTATTTTTGATACAAATACTATGTAGACTAATTGCCATTTTATTTGGTGTACAATGTTAAGCTTCTTTAGAGAAGGATGAAGAGTTTCTAATATTTAAATATTTTTCAAAGTTCCTAATAGAGCTTTTGCTCGACACAAAAAAAGGAATTTGAACAACGTCCCTGATGCCAACAAACAGGTACAATAGTCTGGTCTGGTCTGGGTTGGAAGGACTGAATAATATTCTGAACTATTATTTCTCAATTTTTCAAATTTATAACTGGACTTCTTATTTCTTTATTTTTCTAAGTTTTGTCCTGAGAAATTTGTGCTTAAGAATCTACATCTGGGTACCTTGGTAGCTCAGATGGTGCCGTAAATGGCGACTTGTAAACTTTTCACTGTACTCAGGTGACTGTAAAGCTAGTACTGATTCACATTTTAATGCTTTTTAAATTATATCTTTTTATATGCACATGCTTTGTGAAGATAATTTGTCAAAGAAATCATGAACTGGAGGAATTTTGTGGGTAGTTGCTCATGATGTACAATGAAACAAAGCACCGACAAAGTTGATACTTCTGTGATCATTGATTTCTGGTTCATACGTTAAAAATACAGTCATACACCTGGAAAACAAATAGTTGTTATTAATTATACAATCCGACAATGATGAGATATATCAAACTATTTTACTGCAAATTGGGTACTATTTGAAGGATAGTGGCTGGTGTCATGCAGGCAACATGACAGTCAATTTGAATTTAGAAAACTCCCACAAACAAGTCATATGACATCTGTTGAATAACCTGTCTTGTGTGATGTTGATTGAGGGATAAATATTAATGAGGGCAGTCAGAATGACTGCTCTGCTCTTTTTAACAGTAGTGACAGAGAATCCTTCACATTTGCCCAAGCAGCAGAAAGGGCCTTGTTTTATTGTCTCATCTGACAGTGTCATGCTCCTCCTGTACTGCACTGGAGTGACAGCCTTAGGGCAAAGTTTAATTATTACAAGCCTGGACCCTTCCACAAACTGGAGATAATGGAAACTGCACTGCAACCATCCCAAGTCCCTATCTCAATATGCTATTAACCAAGCACTTAATAGTATGGCCTCAGGTTCTTCATCATGTTCAGGTCAAATAAGTTGTCTCCAAGGGCTATCGATCAATCAGAGGTCAACAGCTTCCAATCACTGTCAATGCCACATTGCTGAAGCCTGCAGTGCAGTACAGTGGGACACCCTTGTTTTAGATACCTAATGATGGGAGAGGGGAGTGAGCATTAAAGGCAAGCTGAACTTTCACCTATGGGTAGCCTTTGCAACTGGCGGGTTTCCCAATTAGACATGGACTGCCTAACTAAAAGGGATCCGCCACTAGACCCAAAGCTGTACCAGCCGTTGTTAATCTGTTGTGGTGGCAATACGTATTATCAACAAGAGACACTACAGGCTCATGGAAACATCAGAAATGGGTGCAGGCATAAGCCGTTTGACCCTTTGAATCTGCTCCACGAATCAATATAGTCATGGCTGATCATCCAACTCAGTGCCCCATTCCTACTTTTTTGTCACATTCTTTGTTCTCGTTATCCCAAAGAACTATATCTAATTGCTTCTTGAAAACATCCAATATTTGGCCTCAACCAATTGCTGTGACAGAGAATTCCATAAGCTCAACACTGAGTGAAGAGATTCCTCTTCTTCCCAGACTGAATTAGTCTACCCCATATCCTTAGTCCATGACACCTTGTTCAGGACACCCCAGTCATTATGAACATCCTTCCTGCATTTACCCTGTCTAGAAGTTTAGAATTCTAATAGGTTAGAATTTATAAATTTCAATGAAATCCCCCCTCATTCTTCTAAATTCTTCTATATGTCGAACTTGCCATCCCATGAATTAGTTTAGTAAACCTTTGAATTATTCCTTCCAAAGTTAGAACATCCTTCCTCAGATAAGGACACCAAAGCTGCACACAATACACCACCAAGACCCTATACAATTTCAGCAAGACAACTTGCTATTGTACTTGAATCCTCTAACTAAGGAGGCCAAAGTACTACTTGCCTTCTTCACCACCTGCTAAACCTAGATGCTTATTTTCAGTGACTAGTTTACAAGGATACCCACATCTCATTGCACGTCTCCCTCTCCCAATCTATCATCATTCAGGGTAATGATCTGCCTTTGTGTTTTTATGACCAAAATGGATAACCTCACATTTATCCACATTATATGTCATCTGCTGTGCATTTGCTCACTCATTCAAACCACATGCATAGCAGATTACATATAATGTGGATAAATGTGAGATTTAGAAGTTTAATTGGTAATTTAATCAATGTTTTGAAGATATTAAGCAAACTGACAGGAGACAGAGAGACAGAAACTAATTTTACTGAATTGGGAATGTAGGACAAGGAACCATAGTCTAAAAATTAGACCTAATTCTTTCAGGAGTGAAATGTTTAATAAAGAAAGGGTATCTAATATTGAAATTCCCTTCTGAAAATGTCAACTGATGTTAGGTAAATGGTTAATTTTAAATCTGAAAGTCATAGATTTTTGTTTACAATAAATGTTAAAAGATACAGAGCCTAAACCAATACATTGGCAAGTAGATTCCTATATCAACCCATATTGAATAACAGAAGAGGGTAAAGCCAGGAGAAAGAATATTTTAGTTCTGATATAAGCTGTTCGTAGATAATACTGGACATTTTGCTGATATATAGTGTATGAAATACGTTCACAGCAAATGGAAATCTCCTCATGTATGTTATGCATAGTTCAGCTCATTTTAGCTGATTCTTGCTCAACATTTTTGTTTTTCTCCAGACCTTAATAAATTGTGTCAGAATAAATACACAATCATTCTAGGTTTGCAAGTCTGTAGTGGGTAAATATAAAGTACATTTATACAAAAAGGGTTTGTTCAATATTACCACTTCTCCTGATGCAACACAGACTGGCCTTAGCTTTTTGAGGATAAGCAACACAACAGGTCCCTATCTGTACATCATTCACTGTTACAATTAACAGCTACATTATACATGCCACACAGCAGCCCTTATCACTTCTTGTCTCCATAAGTAGTATATTGGAATTTTCTTTTAGTGAGATGAAGATTTATGAAGAAAATTTAAAGTTCTTGTTGTAAATGATTGAGAAGAAAATAATATAGTTATCAAAGGAAAATTTATTTACAATATTGTTGTCTTGACTGCCTCACAGAATTACTCAACAGGAGGACACTGTAAGATTTACATTGGTTAACATTATGGAGTCAAAATACTGACAAGCGAATGAGACAGTTGGCCCAACCACTCTGTGATAAATGTGCCAATGAACGTTGTGTTATTTCAGTTATGTGTGAATATGTAAATACATAGGACTAAGGTTGGAATCTTAAAAACCACTTCTAGTATAGAGAAGAGCTAAGATAACTTCAGGAACTCATGGATTAGAGCCGAAGCACCAATATTCAATTATTTGCAGAAACCATACCGGCGAAAAAAAGTCGAATCATTGTAGACCCAGGGAAAACCAAGTATGGCAGAATCTTTCAGGTCAATAAGAGGCACTTGACTGAAGCCAAAAGATGCAAAGAAGATGAGGACCATTGTCTGATGTCCAAAAAAAATTCAAAGCCATTGCAGAAAGAACAGAAAAAGATTTTTAATTATATTTGAATTGAATTAATAAGGATGAAATGTGTCTGAGTTAGATAGATGGAGAAATATATTAACACTAATGTCCTAATACTAACATATTAATACTAGATAGTAATGACGTGAAGGTATATTGAGTATGGCAGGAAAATAGTGTAAAGGTACAAGATTAGCTATGTTCTGGAATGGCTAACATGTTCAAGGGGCTGAATGGTCTCCTCATATTCCAGTGTTTCCAGAAGTTTACATAACTGCTATTCCATGGCTCACATGTGAGCTTGGAAATTAATTCCAAGTTAGCATATTCACGTTTCATTTTCTTTTCAATTGGTGAGGTGTATCAAATTTACTGCTATTTATTTTAGTTAGCTTCATATCTATACTTTAGAATTGAAATAATACTGACCTCACCAACCCTTCTTCTTCCACCTCCGTGCTTACTTTTCCCATCAGGACACCTGCCCAACCTCCGAGGACCCCTTCTCCTGCCTCCAACACACGTGGACACCTTGTGCTTGTCTGTTACTTGCCCTCAGTCACTTCATCTCCAACTGTCATCGTGAAATTGACCGCCTCAACCTATCCATCCTTCTCACCCACTCCAACTTCTCACCCTCACAATGTGGAGCCCTTCACTCCCTCCATTCCAACTCCAACCTCACAATCAAACTAGCAGACAAGGGAGCTGCAGTGGTAGTTTGGCGCACTGACCTCTACACTGCTGAAGCCAAGCACTAACTCATGGACACCTCCTCCTACTGTCCTCTCGATCACGAACTCACCTCCCATTACCAAACCACCATCTCCCAGACCATCCACAACTTTACCATCTCAGACGATCTCCCACCAACAACATACAACCTGATAGTCTGGAATCCCCACACTGCTCCACTTCTACCTCTGACCCAAAAACCTGACTGCCCGGTCAACCCATCATTTCAGCCTTCAGCTTTTCTGCTGAACTTATATCTGCATACCTTGACAACATTCTATCCCCCTTGGTCCAGGATCTCCCTACATACATGTGAGATACCACCCACGCTCTCCACCTCCTCCATGACTTTCGGTTCCCTGGCCCTCAGTGCTTCATATTTACCATGGACATCCAGTCCTTATACACATCCATCCACCACAACAAAGGTCTCCAAGCCCTCTGTTTCTTCCTCTCCTGCCAACCCAACCAGTACCCTTCCACCAACAGACTCATTTGTTTGGCTGAACTGATCTTCACCCTCAACAATTTCTCTTTAGAATCTTCCCACTTCCTACCAACTCCCACAGCTCCATGGACTACACCTCTTCCCTCTACCTCCTGTAAAAATGCTACCATGGGCACCTGCATGGACTCCAGCTTTGCCTGCCTCTTCGTTGGGTATGTGGACCAATCCATCTTCCGTAGCTATACTGGCACCATTCCCCACCTTTTCCTCCATTAAGTTGATGACTGTATCAATGACACCTCGTGCTCTCTCAAGGAGGTTGAATAGTGCATCAAGTTCACAAACACCTTCCAACCTGACCTCATGTTCACCTGAACCATCTCGGACACCTCCCTCCCCTTTCTGGACCTCTCCATCTCTATTTCCAGCAACCAACTCAACACAAACATCTACTTTGAACCTACCAACTCTTACAGCTCCCTGGACTACACCTCCTCCCCCCCAACCTCCTGTAAAAATGCTATTCATTTATTCCCAATTCATCAACCTCCACCGCATCTGCTCCCAAGAGGACCAATTCCACCATTGAACAAGGCCTCCTTCTTCAACAACCTCAATTTCACCACCGATGTGGTCAACAATATCCTCCAACGTATCTTCTCCACTTCTTGCACCTCTGGCCTTGAACCCCACCTCTCCAATTGCAACAAGACAGAACCCATTGGTCCTCACCTTCCACCTCACCAACCTCGGGATACCACATATCATCTTCCGCCATTTCTGCCACCTACAAACAGACCCCACCACCACTGATATATTTCCCGCCACACCCCTATCTGCGTACTGCAGAGACCATTTCCACCACAACTCCCTCCTCCACCAACCCTCCCTCCACTCCCAACACCTTCCCCTGCCACTGTAAGAGGTGTAAAACTTGCGCCCACACCTCTCCCCTCATCTCCATCCAAGGCCCCAAAAGATTCTTCCACATCAGACAGAGATTGTCCTGCACCTCCACACACATCATCTACTGTGTCCATTGCTCTCGATGTGGTCTCCACTACATTGGGGAGAAATAACGCCAACTTGCAGAACGTTTCAGAGAACATCTTTGGGAAACACGCACTAAACAACTTCACCTCCACATGGCTGAGCACTTCAACTCCCCCTCCCACTCCGCTAAGGACATGCAAGTCCTACCACATTTGAGTCACCCGATGGCTGGATGAAAAAAGCCTCATCTTCCACCTTGGGACCCTTCAACCACACAATCTCCTCATCTCCTTTCCCCTGACATTATTCCTTCCAACTCAGCATTGCCCTCTTGAACTGTTCCATTTGTCCATCTTCCTTCCCACCTATCCACTTCACTTTCTACACTGATCTATCACCATCACCCCCACCTTCATCTACCTATCTTGTTCTCAGCTACCTTTCCCCCAGCCCTATCCCCTCCCATTCATCTCTCAGCCCTCACATTCTTGATAAAGAGTTTAAACTCAAAACATGGACTCTCCTGCTCCTCTAATGCTGCCTGACCTGTAGTGCTTTTCCAGCACCATATATTTTGACCCTGATCTCCAACATCTGCAGTCATTACTTTCTCCTCACCATCCATTTGGTTCTAAACCAAATGGGATTGTGTTCAAAAGATACACATTAAAGATTTAGTGCTGTTTACTTTCAAAATCTCATGGAATACATGGAGAACTAACCAAGTGGATACAGAACTAGCTTAAAGGCAGAAGACAAAGGATGGTGGTGGAGGGTGCTTTTCAGACTGAAGGCTTGTGGTGTTCTATGAGGACTGGTTCTGGTTCCACTTCTTTTCATCATTTATATAAATGATTTGGATGTGAATATAGGAGGTATCATTAGTAAGTTTGCAGATGACGTCAAAATTGGAGGTGTAGTGGTCAGTGAAGAAAGTTACCTCAGAGTAAAATGGGATCTTAATCAGATGCACCAGTGGGCTGAGGAGTGGCAGTTGGAGTTTAATTTAGATAAATGTGAAGTTCTGCATTTTGGAAAGGCAAATCAGATCACAACTCATACTCTTAATGGTGAGGTCCTGGGGACTGTTGCTGAACAAAGAGACCTTGGAGTGCAGGTTCATAGTTTGTTGAAAGTGGAGTCCCAGGTAGATAGGATAGTGAAGAAGGTGTTCGGTATGCTTTCCTTTGTTGGTCAAAGTATTGAGTGCAGCAACTGGGAGGTCATGTTGTGGCTGTGAAGGACATTGGTTAGGCCACTTTTTGAACATCATGTGCAATTCTGGCCTCCCTCCCATATGAACGACGTTGTGAAACTAGAAAGGGCTCGAAAAGATTTACAAGGATGTTGCCAGAGTTGGAGGATTTGCGCTATCGGGACAGGTTGAACAGGCTGGGGCTGTTTTCCCTGGAGTATCAGAAGCAGAGGGGTGACCTTACAGAGGTTGATAAAATCATGAGGGGCATGGATAACGTAAATAGAGAAGGTATTTTGCCTAGCGTGGGGGAGCCCAGAACTAGAGGGCATAGGTTTAGGATGCGAGGGGAAAAAATTAAAGAGAACTAAAAGGCAACTTATTCATGCAGAGAGTGGTGCGTGTGTGGAATAAGCTGCCAGAGGAAGTGGTGGAGTCTGGGACAACTACAGCATTTAAAAGGCATCTGGATGGTATATGAATACGAAGGGTTTGGAGGAATATGGGCCAAGTGTTGGCAAATGGGACTAGATTAGGTTAGGATATCTGGTCAGCATGTATGAGTTGGACTAAAGGGTCTGTTTCTGTGTTTTCCATCTCTATGACTCTATGACTGTAATAGAGTGGCTGACAAACATATGAGAACCCAGTGAACATTAAGGAGTAAATGTGCGAGAGTAAATACCTTATTTTAGAGATATATTAATTTTCTAACATATTGCTTCAGATTATTGATATTATATTCAAGATGGTCCAGCATGTGTTTTTTTATTGAAACCTTTCTTTTGTGACTGGCATTAATAATTATGTTTTCCCTACAAAATCTGAATAAAGTATAAATCAGAAGTGTTTTAGCAAATATCATTACCTTTCTGAAAAATCCCTCTTCAGGACACACAAAATATGTTTTTATAGTTAATGAAAATACTTTGTCTTTTACAATTTTCAATTAAAGATTAAAATTACCCCCAGCCAGTTCACAGTTTTACATTTTCTCAAGTTATTGCATGCAATATTTGCAGTGGATCCAAAAGATAGCATAAAGGAATGACTCTCTCTGTCAGGCTGAAAGCTTGCAGTGAGTAAACTTCATTATCAGATGTAATGGTATTGTAAAAGGGTATTCCTCTTTGACTCAACACTGTAAAATGGGACCTTCAATGTCAGAATGCCATGCAGCTAGAGTTGTACTTTCTTTCAGCTCAGCCTCAAGCTGCAATGAAACAGTAAAGAAACTTCTGATAGAAGCAAGATCTTTTTTCAGGCAATAGGACTCCACAGAGACAATAGTGCACAGAAAGTATTAATATCATACCTGTAATACTCTCGAGACAGAATTTTTAAAAAAGTATATGTAGTATGTTTCCACAGCTGACTTTAAATATCTGCGATGATCACCTAATTACAGATTGAGGCTAGTCCAGGAAAACCATATTAAATACACTGAACCAGATTCATTGAAATTATCAGTACATCCAAAGTCAGTGGAAACAACAACAAAGTCAGCATCAATTTCATATTTCATATTTCCTATCTGATTCATGTGTGTCTGATAAGTTCACATATTGGAAGATGAAAGGTTGGCTGCAAAAGATAATGGAGCTAGATCCTGGAATATGCGCACAAACTATATTTCAGCAATTTTCTTGGCAGAACACAAAGAGGAAATATTGACTCATAACATTAGGAACTGGGAGGCTTTCTCTCTCGCTCTTTCCCTTCCAATGTCTCATCATCTTCCAAAAGGAGCATACTGTGAGAAAGCACCTTGGGAAAATATCCATTCATCGAGGACTTGGATTGTCACCTTTCTTTGATTAAATTAACAAATGTGATAGCTACATGTGAAAAAGAAAACACAATTTATTTTTGTGATTGACCAAGAGGGATTAAGAAAGGAGAGCTGATACCATTCCATCACTTGGGCATAAAACATTACCTTCCATTTTCATTTTTCACTATCATTCCATTTCCATCCTTTCCTCATGACCTGTTCTCCTTTCTCCTTTGTGTTTCTTTCAATTTGCTTAAGTTCTTAATTGTTTGGGAGAATGAGAGAGGGAGGATGTTTTGAATTAGTGTTACTTCTCTAACTTATCCAGCTGTGATTTTATTTTATTTGATTTATTATTGTCATACGTGCTGAGATACAGCAAAAATTATTGTTTTGCATGCTGAACAGACAAATCATACCTTACATAATTACATCAATGTAATGGAATGCAGAATATAGTGTTACAGTGACAGAGAAGGTGCAGAGAAAAATTAAATCTAATTTATGAGAGGTCAGTTTATAAGACTGAAACCAATGGGGAAGAGCCTGTACTTAAATCTGTTGATACATGTTTTAAAACTTTTGTATCTTCCACCTAATAGAAGAGGGTAGAAGAGGTGTATAACCAAGGTGGGAGGGGTCTTTAATTACATTGTCTAAGCTTCCCACTGACTTGAGAAAGCAGCCAGAGTTAATAGAAGGGCTGGGCTATGTTTTAGAAGTTCATGATGGACTGGGCTGCGTTCATAACTCTCTGTGATGTGATGAAATAGCCATCAACTTGAAACATCAACTGTTTCTTTTCCCAACCTGATCCTGTGATTACCAAGAATGTTTGTTTTTATTTGAGTGCCTACTGTCTTACCATTAAATTCTGCTGCCAATTTATATCCTCAACAGAAATGAAAAAAGAGCTTGCATTTACACCCAGCCTTTTGACAACTCCCAGAAACATCAAAAGAGTTTCAAATAAATTAATTTATTAGTGAAGTATTGTTTTGCACCGCTAGCAGTAATAGAAAAGAATATTTTTTAAATCTATTTTTAATTGCAAATACTCTGAGAGGAATATTGGTCAAACTAAATGTTAGAAGCAATTGCTTGTGTTTCTTTGTATAACCTCATAGTATCTTTAACCTCTGAATGCTCAACATATTTAGAAGGATTAGTGCTGTTTATATTCAAATTAATTAAGTACAAGAATAGATTTGGTATGTGATGGTAGAAAGAACACAGAGCAGTGAATGCACAATAAAAATGTACAGAAAAGCTACACACACGGACCACATTCTGAGCTACAACAGCAACCACCCAAATACACACAAGAGAAGCTGCATTAGGACCCTGTTCAAAACAGCTACAGCACACTGCAGCACTCTCATCCTATAAAGAGAAGAAGAACACCACTACTGAGTATTTGCCGAGAATGGATATCCCCACAACTTCATCTACAGATGCCTGGCAGACAAACAACGTGACGAGGAAATTCCACAACTTAATTCACATGCCATGCTACTTTTCATAAAATCATCTCCTCTGACCGCTTGGATTCGTGACTGCCCATAAATCAACAGCCACACTCAGACAACAACTCACCAGAACAAAAGACCCGATGCCAATCATGTGCAAAACAAACATAGTTTACAAGATTCCATGCAAAGACTGCAGGAAACACTATATAGGACAAACAGGCAGACAACTAGCAATTCACAACCATGAGCACCAACTAGCCACTAAACACCATGCCCAGTTGTCCTTGCTAACCATATGCACAGATGGCAAGGACCACAAATTCAACTGGGACAACACAACAATGATAGGACAAGCACAACAGACGACAGCCAGAGTATTTATAGAAGCATGGCACTCAGCCATGGATGGCTGAGGATCCTGGGATTGTATTCATTGGAGTTTAGAAGATTAAGGGGAGACTTAATAGAAACTTACAAGATAATACATGGCTTGGAAAGGGTGGACACTCGGAAATGTTTTCCGTTAGGCGAGGAGACTAGGACCCGTGGACACAGCCTTAAAATTAGAGGGGGTCAATTCAGAACAGAAATGCGGAGACATTTCTTCAGCCAGAGAGTGGTGGGCCTGTGGAATTCATTGCCGCAGAGTGCAGTGGAGGCCGGGATGCTAAATGTCTTCAAGGCAGAGATTGATAGATTCTTGATGTCTCGTGGAATTAAAGGCTACGGGGAGAATGCGGGTAAGTGGAGTTGAAATGCCCATCAGCCATGATTGAATGGCGGAGTGGACTCGATGGGCCGAATAGCCTTACTTCCACTCCTATGTCTTATGGTCTTTTGGTCTTATGGACTCCATCAACAAACACATTGTAATGGCTGGTATAGTGGGTCCAGGTCAACGAACAACCAGAACTGGCACCAGAAGCAGCAGAAATAGAACCAAATAAATCCCAGAAGACACAATACAGCAGTGCTTAACAGGAGGCTCCAAAGATGTCACCTAGCCAGGTATGAAACTTCTGCAAACTAACTTCCCAGCTCGGCGAATGTGCCCACAACTATGCCAACCGGCAACTGAACTACGAATCTTTACACAAACCTTGAACTTAGTCAAAATATTCAGAGAGCTGGCTGAACAACCTCCTTTAGCACTGTAACAATTCTCTAATGAAGTGAATTACAGAGTCACTGAATTAAAGTTAAGTTTTTGGGGAACAAATGAATCCGGAAACTTTTCCTAAAAGGACACAATTGTGTCCAACAGCTGAGCATACTTCATTGTGTTTGTCTGTGTAATTATGTCTGTGGTGTAGAATGCCATAATTTCGGATATCTTTAGTTCGAAATAATATCCCAGCTGATCACAGAAGGTAATTATATGTTAAGTTCACAATTAACAAGTTTACTTCTAGATTATGGATAACAAAGGGAAGAAAGAACTTTTTTTTCATATGGCACCTTCAATATACTTGGGATATTCTAAACGAAGGGTCAAATAATCACATTGAGTTGGAACATGTGTTGTTACTAAGACTATTGTTGTAATCAAGGTTGCTCCAAAAATAACAAACCACACATTTTTTTTTAAATTGGTGATGATAGGGAACCTTGAGGAGCCTTTGCTTTCTGTATGAACAAGCAATTAGGACCTTGGGTCAACATTTCAGCTGAAAAACAGCATATTTGACAAAGTAATAGGGAAGGCTGATGGCCTAGTGGTATTATCGGTAGACCATTAAGCAAGAAACTTAACTAATATTTTGAGGACCCAGGTTCGACTTTGCCATGGTAAATAGTGGAATTTAAATTCAATGAAAACACAAATTTGGAATTACTGATGATGATGAAGCAATTGTTGATAAGTCAGAAAAATGCATCTGGCTCATTGATGCTCTTGAGAGAAGGAAATGTGCCACACTCACCTGGTCTGGCCCCTACATGTAGCACCAGACCCACAGCAATGTGGTTGACTTTCAGTTGTTTGCCTTCTGAAATGGTTTAGCAAGCTATTCAGTTGTACCAATCACTACAAAGTCTCAAAGAAATGAAACCAGACTGTTCACCTGGCATCGACCTAGGCACTGGAAAAGACAATGGCAGAAACAGTCCCTGTTTACCTGCAAAGTCCTCCTCATAGACATCTGGGGCGAGTGTCAAAATTGGGAGAGCTGCCTCTCAGACTAGTCAAACAACAGCCTGACATAGTCATACTTCTGGAATCATACTTTCCAGACAATATCCCAGGCACTATTACTAGCCCTGGATATGTCCTGTCCCACCAACAGGACAAACCCTGCAGAGGTAGTGACCCAGTGATATACTGTTAGAAGGGAGTTGGTCTGGGAGTCCTTGCATTGACTCCAGACCTCAATAAGTCTCATGGCTCCAGGTTTAACATGGACAAGGAAACTTCCTGCTGATTATCACATACTGTCCTTCATCGACCGATGAGTCAGTACCCCTCCATATTGAGCAACACTTGGAGGAAGCACTGAGAGTGGCAAGGGTGCAAAATGTGCTCTGGGCAGAGGATTTCAATCTCCACCACAACAGTGGTTCCATAACAATGCTACTGATCACTTTGGTAGAGTCTAAGGGGCATAGCTGCTACAGGGAGTCTGTAGCACCTTCATATTGACAATAACTTTCCAACTTTGTTGTGTGGCACTCTCACTGTGATAAATGGAATAGACCTCAAACAGATTTAACAACTCAGGACTGAGCATCCATGAGGCACTGCGGGCTATCAATAATAGCAAAATTGTACTTCAGCACTATCTGTGACCTCATAGCCTGGCAGTTTTTACCCATTTAACCATTACTGTCAAGTCAGAGAAACAACCCTGATTCAATGGAGACTATAGGTGGACACATCAGTGTAAAAGATAAAGCTGAAGCTCTCGCAACAATCTTCAGCCAGAGATGCCAATTGGATAATCCATCTATGCCTTTTCCAATGGTCCCCAGCATTACAGAAGCCAGTCTTCATTCAATTCTATTCACTCCACGAGATATCAAGAAATGGTTGAAGGCACTGGATACTGCAAAGGCTATGGGCTCTGACACCATTCTATCTGTAGTATTAAAGACTGCTTCCCTAGTCAAGCTGTTCCAGTACAGTTACAACACTGGCATCTACCTGACAATGTGGAAAATTGTCCAAGGATGTCCTGTACATAAAATGCAGGACAAATTCTAACCCAGCAAATTACCAGCCCATCAGTTTCCTCTCCATCATCAGTAAAGTGATGGAAGGTGTCATCAACAGTGCTATCAAGCAACACCTACTCAACAATATCCTGCTCAGTGATGTCTGTTTGGGTTCCACCAGGGCCACTCAGCTCCTGACCTCATTATTGTCTAGGATAAATATGGACAAAAGAATTGAATTTCAGAGGTGAGGTGAGGTGAGATTGGAGGTCTTGACATCAAGATTACATTTGGCTGAGTGTGGTATCCATCAACCCAAACAAAACTGGCATCAATGGGTATTAGAGGGCAAAGTCTCTGGTGGTTGGAATCATACCTGACACATAGGCAGATGATAATGGTTTATGAAGGTCAGTCATCTCAGCTCGAAGATATCTCTGTAAGAGCTCCTTGGGGTAGTGTCATAGGCCAATTCATCTTCAGCTGTTTCATCAATGACCTTCCCTTTATTATAAGATCAGTCATGAAGATGTTCGCCAATGATTGTACAATGTTCAGCACCATTCATGACTCCTCAGATACTGAAGCAGTCCATGTTCAGACGAAACAAATTCTGGACAGGCTTGGGTTAATAAGTGGCAAGTAACATTTGCACCACACTAATACCAGACAATGGCAATCACCAATAAAAGACAATCTAACCACTGTCCCTTCACAATCAACGGTGTTACCATCACTGAATCACCAACTATCAACCTTCTGGGAGCTACTATTGACCAGAAACTCAACCGGAATTGCCACTTAAACACAGTGGCTACAAGAAAAGGTCAGAGGCTAGGGATACTGGGGTGAGCAACTTACCACTGACTCTCCAAAGCTTATCCACCATCCACAGGTCAAGTGTGTAATGTAATCTTCCCCACTTGCCTGGATGAGTGCAGCATCGAAAAGGTGGTGCTGGAAAAGCACAGCAGGTGAGGCAGCATCCGAGGAGCAGGAGAATCAACATTTCAGGCATAGGAATCCTGATGAAGGGCTTATGCCTGAAATGTCAATTCTCCTGCTCCTTGGATGCTGCTTGACCTACTGTGCTTTTCCAGCATCACACTCTTGACTCTGATCTCCAGCATTTGCAGTCCTCACTTTCCTCTGGATGCAGTCCCAACAACACACAAAACACTTGACACCATTCAGGACAAAGCAGCCTGCTTCATTGGCACTCCACCAACAAGCATCTATTACCTCCACCCCCAATGCTCAGTAGCAATGGTGTATACTATCTACAAGATGCATTGACTATTAGATAGCACCCTCTAAAACCCATGACCACTTCCATCTAGAAGGACAAGAGCAGCGGATATATAGGAACACCGCCATCTTCAAGTTCGTCTCCAAGCCAATCACCATCCTGACTTGGAAATACATTGCCTTTCCTTCACTGTCACTGGGTCAAACATCCTGGAATTCTATTCCTAATGGCATTGTTGGTCAATGCAAAGCAGGTGTGAACTGCAACAGTTCAAGAAGGCAGCTCATAACCACCAAGGGCAACTAGAGGGAGGCAATAAATTCTGGCCAGCCAGTGACACCCACCTCCCACAAATGAATAAAAAGAAAGTATAGTCCATCAGTATTGCTCTGAAGTATTGGTTTAAATCCTGTGCTTAGATCCATGGTTGAACTCTATGGTCTTGATTCCGCTGTGACAGTCTTAGTTTTGATACAAAATGGTGTTACCACTTGGTTAAACATTTAGCAATGGTAGACATGAAGAAGTTTTCCTTTATTTTCAGAAATGTGAAGTAAACTTTATCATGTCTAAATCCAAACCCTTCATTCTGGATCACTGCATTTTTCAAGTTAACATTGTGGTAACCTGGTACAGTTTAGAAAACTCCTGGCAAGAAAGAAGCACAGACTTCTCGCTTCGAGGTGAAGTCCAGTGTGGACCTGACTGCTCCGTCTGCTTTTTGTTCTCTTTGTCTGCTTTGGAAGAACTGTAATGCTGAACTTTTAACATTAGTTCTTTATTTTTCTTATTTATACCTAAGACGTTGTACCTAGGTACCTTTGTACCTAAGATGGCAACTTCGTACACTTTTGCTGTACAGTCAGTTCTTGAATAACGCGATGGCTGTGTTCTGATGCAACCTCATATTACAGAAAACTCATGCTGTAGAAATAATATTTCAAGTGTTGGCAATGTAATCACGTGACAGCCAACACATGTTTTAAAATTTCGCTTCAATTTGTCAATCACAATACAGCGAATCCCTGTTGCTGAAATGTGCATTAGAGCAGAATGACCTGTACTCATGTATCCCTGTACCCGAGTACATGTGACAATAAAGCTAATTCTAAGTAGTAATGAAGGATCGAGGTAACATTTTCTTTCAATTTTGTCTTCAAATGCCAAGAAAAGTCATCAAGCTATGATAAAAGAAAATAAACACTTAAATTTCTATAACATCTCAAGGTGCTTTGCACCAATGTATTTTTAAAATAAAAAAAAGGAAACATGGAAGCCAATATATGAATAATAGACTCAGACGATAATGTGATAGTATTCTAGTCACTTGTTTGTCCACTGATGATTGGGAGATAAATGTTGACCAGGTCACTAGGGAAATCTCACCTGTTTTTCTTTGCAGTAACATCATAAGATCCTTTACAGTTAGATAACTGGGTAGATGGGTCCTCAGTTTCATCTCGAATAGTAGATCAGTATGTCAGCTTGATTTTTATATTCAAACCCTTGTCAGAATTAAACTTTACAATTAAGGATCAGAGGCTAGTGAGTTACCAATTGAATCACAGCTGACATTCCAGCAGCTCAGTATCACCTCTACAATTCAACAAAGAACTGAATGTGCAACAGTATAAAAGATAGAACATTGTGAAGACATTGAAGTCTTGATCCAGGGGTTCCTCACCAGAAGGCTGCTTTACATGGTTTAAATTCCCAGAGTGCAGCATAAATCCATCCATAAGTAGAAATTAACAACTAATTTAAATCAGACTAGATTCTACAATGTTCATTTATTTCAAAATTGGATCTTAAAATACTCAATTCTAAAAATCAATAACTTTGAAAGGATGTGTGCACATGTTGAATGAGCACGAAAGCCAAAGCCAACTCCTGTGGCATTTCTCTTTCTTAGAACATTTAACTTCTATTCCTCATCACTTGTTCATGGACTAGAATGTTATAGATTTATGTTGCCATATGTGATACAGATTAAATTCTGTATCAGTTAAACTTAGGTTGGCACTAGAGATGGAAATTATTATCATGCTGCAAATGTAGACGAAAAAGACATTAATCAAAGATTGGAAGTTCAGCAGACTATAATGAAAAGATGAGAAACTACAATTATTGGAACTGGGAAGCAGGATTTTAATAATATGACTTGAAGTGTCTGCATATCATTGATTGCAGAGAGTATAGAAAAGGGAGTAAAATGTGATACAGTAGTTGTGATTTTAACCTGGCACCTGCAGTGGATACCAGGGAGCCTGGCAGTAGAAATCCTGTATAAAATCCAAATGGTAAATCCAAACTCTTCCTGCAGATTATAATTTCAACCTTCTCCAATATCCCTCTTGGCTCTTCCTATTCAGGTACCCATCCAGATGCCTTTTAAATGTTATAATTGTCCCAGCCTCCACTACTTTCTCTGGGTCACATTGTTAACTAAAAAGTTTTCTTTACTTGAAAGATCCAAATAGGTAAGATTTTTTCTTCAGGTCCATATTGAAGATTTAGGCTTCCATAACTTGGGCTTACCCCTTTTCTCAAGTGTAAGATTCTCCCAATTTCCATCCTGGTTGTCTCCTGCTGCCCAGTATTTTGTTTTCACTTTCATACACTTCATGCTTCCCACTAATCTTAGGCAGAAGACCAATGGGGCACAGTGGATAACTTCCACCTTGAATTAAAGTGGCACCCTATGGATCTCAAAAATCAAAGAAATAATGTACACATTCCAAAAATAAGATTGCCAAAGAGGAGGCTATGTGAAAATATCGGAAATAGGTTGTGATCTGTAGTGCATTTGGTAGAGTGTGAAAGAGTGAAGTGAAAAATAGACGTTATTCAGACTATCATAATACATTACCCATAGTTTATAATTCAAGGTATAGGAAATTGCCTCAACGATGATTACAATATTAATATTTTACGCTTATTCTTAAGGGTTGATATCAACAATAGCACAAAGCATGATGGTGAATTGGTAATTCATTCCATAGTGTACCTGAATGAGAAAAAAATCAGGCATTAAACTAAGCTTCCAATTTTGCTATTGATTCATTTTACTCTTTGGATGGTGACTAATTTTAGATATTTGCTAACCAATCAGTTAAAATTAATTAAATAGGTTTGGTATGTGCAAAAAGCATTTCTATGTATATAGAAAAATAATCAATCAGTTCAGAGATATTACTACACACCTCTGGATCAAGTGGGACTTGAATTGGTCCTTCTGACCAATTTCCCTATTGGTAGGGATGACCAATTTCACCGATTTAATTCCAAATTACTTTCTTAATGAGGTGTACTAGTTCTTAACACAGACTTTGAAGTCTGTGTTAGATAATTTGGCTGCTTATCCATGCACTGCAAGAATGCAAGAGCACGCTGGAAACATTGAACTGATGAGCAATCTGGAGAACAGCTTAATGGTGAAGAGTGAGTCTCTGTATAAGTGCTTGTGGACCTTGAGCACATGCTTTGGTTTATCTGCCATGTAAGCCCAAGTGCTTGTCAACAATGTATTTTGTTCATAAGGATGAACTACAGCATGGATAAAGCCATTTTCAACAACCTTGTGCTTTTGTTGGCTTTCAGCAGGATTAGGTCCAGAAGTAGAATGGAAAAGTGAGATAGGAACCTACATTATTGGCAGATGAAGCTTGTAGAATAGAATTGTATGAAGTATTCTATTTTCAGTATTTTTGATATTGTGTTTCCAGTTAAAGCTAACTTGCTTGATTACCCTTTATCAAACTTTGTGGTGTATCTTACCAGAAAATAAACAACTTAGCAATGTCTTTCTCTTAAATCAGTTAAAACTAAACATTTTAGTATCAATTGTGAAGAGATATTTGTGATATAAGTAGGTGAATTTAGTAGCAATCAAACTTACAAAGCACAGAACAATGTCCATGTGCACTACCTAATTTACAATACATCAAGGAAATGAAAATTCTGCCATTAACCAAACTCACTAGGAGAAAAACAAACAAAAATAAACTGCTGGAGTTGAATTTCAGGAAGTTTTAAGTAAAGAATGTAACATCAGAAAAATACCGGTGCAAATTTTGAACAAAAAAGATGAGAACACTTCTTCAGTTTTTATGAACGATGCTGAGAAGTATGCCATTAAAATGGTAACCTATGTTTTATCTGAAATGGAAGGAAAACTATATTGTTGACAGAAATTTCTCTGTTGCTTTGTTCCTTTCCATTAAGAAGGGCTCATGCCCGAAACGTCAATTCTCCTGCTCCTTGGATGCTGCCTGACCTGCTGCGCTTTTCCAGCAACACATTTTCCTCTCTGATCTCCAGCATCTGCAGTCCTCACTTTCTCCTTTCCATTATGGTTAATAATGGACAAGCTGAGAAAGTGCATCAGTAAAAGGCCAATGCTGTAACTATTGGCCTTTGTTCAGAAAGATCACACAGTTTTGCTTCAGCTGCATTGTGTTTTAGTGAGTGTTCATGAAACATCAAATCTTCTTTGGAAAATTATGCTCTCAAGTGGAAGGATAACTTTGTTACCTCTGGTTATTCTTCTTGTCTGGAAAGCACACAAGACAAGAAATTATTCTGATCTTTTACCTCCTGCAACAACAAAAAAACAGGTAAACTCATTGTAAAATACATCGCCACACAAAGATGGGATACATTCCTGAGCAATACTACTGTCTGGAATCTAATGGCTATAAATGCTGATGACTGTTTATGATTCCATTGAAAATAAACTACAAAGAATTAATATAAAAATGAATGTTCTATAAAGGGCACAGTATAATTTATTTAATTACAATTATTATTAATGGGTAAACTATTGGGATAGCAACTGACAGAGATGGCTTTTGACGAGTGCTATATATAAGGTTATTGTACAAGATTGAAACTCAAGCTTGAAATAATGCAGGGAGTAACTTATTAGCATGGATAATTGATTGCCTCACAGAAAACTGAGCATGTATGAACGGATTTTGTTTTCTGATTGGCAAGGTATGCTAAGTAGAGCTCACTGGTTTTGCGCTGGAGCTACAGCATTTTTCAAATGATGTAAATGACATGGATTAGAGAATGAATGCATGATAACTAAATGTGCAGATGATGCAAAGACAGTTACAACAGTATGTTGTGAAGAGGACATAAGAAGGTTGTGATCAAGGTTGCAATAGGTTGACGGAGTCAGCAAAGGTCTGACAGGACAAATTTAAAAAGCAGAATACAACTCAAAAGGAGAACAGCTGTAGTGTTCTAAAAGAGTAGAGAGATCAAAGGATTCAGGAGCATGGGTGACAAACGGTTAGCATGCAGGTAACAGTAAGTATTGGGAAGGCTAATGCAAAGTGCTCTTCAACTATTAGAGAAATTGAACATGAAAGGAAGGATGAGAGAAAATGAGGACTGCAGATGCTGGAGAGTCAGAATTGAAAAGTGTGGTGCTGGAAAGCACAACAGGTCACACAGTGTCCGAGGAGCAGGAGAGTCAATGTTTCGGGCGTAAGCCCTTCATTAGGAATGTGGTGGGGGGAGAAGGGGACTGAGAGATAAATAGGTGGGTGGAGGTAGTGGAAGGTAGCTGGAAAGATGATAGGTAGATAAAGGATGGGAGTGATGGTGATAGGTCGGAGCGGATGGTGGAGCAGATAAGTGGGAAGGACAGTTCAAGAGGGCAGTGCCAAGTTGGAGGGTTGGATCTGGGATGAGGTGGGGATGGGGGAGATGAGGTTACTTGTGAAGTCAACATTGATGCTGTGGGGTTGGAAGGTCCCAAGACGAAAGATGAAGCGTTCTTCCTCCAGTCATCAGGTGGTTTAGATTTGGCAGTGGAGGAGGCCCAGGATTTGTATGTCCTTGATGAAGTGAGAGTGGGTGTTGAAGTGGTCGGCTACAGGGCGGTGGGGTTGTTCGGTGTCTGTGTCTCAGAGATGTTCCCTGTAATATTCCATGAGTTGGCGTCCTGTCTCCCCATGTTACAGGAGATAATATCAAGAGCAACGGACACAGTAGATGAGGCGTTTGATGTGCAGGAAAATCTCTGCCAGCTGTGGAAGGATCCTTTGGGGCCTTTAACAAAGGTGAAGGGGGAAATATGGGAGCAGGTTTTGCATCTCTTGCAGTGACAGGGGAAGGTGCTGGGAGTGAAGGGTGGGTTGGTGGGGCGTGTGGACCTAACGAGGGAGTCATTGTGGAAATGGTCTCTGCAGGATGTTGACAGGGGAAGGGAGGAAAATATATCTCTGATGGTGGGGTTTAACTGTAAGTGGGTAAATGGCAGAGGATAATGCACTGTATCCAGAGATTACTGGGATGGAAGGTTAGGACCTGGGAGATTCTATCCTTGTTGCAGTTGGAGAGGTGGGTTTCAACAGCAGAGGTGTGGAAAGTGGAGGAGATGTACTGGAGGGCATTGTTGATCACATGGGAAGGGAAATGGTGGGCCTTAAAATAAGAGATCGTTTGGGATGTCCTGGAGTGGAATTTCTCCTCCTGAGAACTGATACAGTGGAGGCACAGTAATTGAGAGTAAGGGATCATGTTTTTATAGAAGGGGTATGGAAGGAGGTATAGTCCGGATAGCTGTGGGAGTCAGTAGGTTTGAAGTAGATGTCTGTGTTGAGTCAGTCACTGGAAATGGAGATGGGGAGGTCCAAGAAGGGAAAGGAGGTGTCCAAGATGGTCCAGGTGAACTCGAGGTTGGGATGGAAGGTGTTTGTGGAGTTGATGAACTGTTCAACCTCCTCATGGGAGGATGAGGTGGCACTGATATAGTCATCAATGTAGCAGAGGAAAAGGTGGAAGATGGTGCCAGTGTAACTGTTCGACGTTTCTGACAAAGAGGCAGGCATAGCTAGGAGCCATGCAGGTGCCATCAGTATATTAAGCTTCGGTTATAAAAGACATTCGTAAGACTGCATCTCAAATACCATGTGCAGTTTTGGTTTATTTATTTAAAGAAGGATTTAAATGTGTTGGAAGTATTTCAGAATAAGATTACCAGACAAGACCTCTTTGTCTTATGAGAAAAGGATGCATATCCTAGGCTTGTTGCCACTGGAGATTGGAAGAGTGGGAGATGATTTGTTTCAAGTATATGTGATCCTATGTCTTGACGAGATGACGTAGAACATATGTTTCCTGTTTTGCATTAGGCCAGAATATGGGGGCATTGTTAAGTAATTAGGTTTCACATTTTTAGGATCAAAGTGAAGGGAAACATTTTATCTCAAGGGTTTTTATTACTTTGGAATCTTCTGCATCAGGGTGCAGTGGAGGTGGAGTCACTGAATATTTTTAAGGTGAAGCTAGATTCTTCTTATGCAAAGGAATTGCAAGTTGATATGTTTAGATAAAAATGTGAAATTCATAACATAAACAAATCAGACATTATCTGATTGAAAGAAGGAGCAAGCTCAGGGTGATGAATGGTTTACTATTGCTCCTAATTTGTATGTTTGTATGTATGTACAAAGCCTTTATAACAAGAAACGTGAGGCTGAAGATTTTCTTAGTTCAGTGAGCGACATATTTCTGAGATAGTAAAACAATTGACATAATAGCTGCATTTTTTGAGGAAAAACTTTCCAAGAGGAAGTGTTGTGAAGGCACTAAAAACGCTACTGATATAGAAGGAAAATTTTGGAAATTAAACAAGTGTGTATATAGATTGAATGATATATCTGATGGCATTTCTCATTTAAATCTATCCTGTAGAGTTAGATTTAGCAATGGTTTTGTGGTATAACAAGAAGATACGATGGAGGCTGAGGGATTGGGAATAAGGGATAGTGTTTTTACAGAAAGGAGGGAACAGTGAGAGGAGGAGTTTTCCAGGAGCTGTGGAAGACGGTGGGTTTGAAATACATGTCTGTGTTGAATCAGTCACCGGAATTGAAGATGGAGATGGGGAGGTCCAGGAAGGGGAGGGGGAGTCCAAAATGGTCCAGGTTGACTTAAGGTTAGGATGGAAGTGAAGTTGATGAACTGTTCAACCTCCTCATGGGAGCACGAGGTGGCGTTGATACAGTCATCAATATCGCAGAAGAAAAGGTGGGGGAATGGTGCACTCTTCTGATATTTGTGTTGCAGTTCTGCAGAATTTGAGCAAGGTGTGATTAATTAATTAAAAAGAGGTTCAAGGTTCGTAGTTAAGTTTCAGGGGCCATTAAATGTTCAGAATTAGAGACAGCAGAATTATCTGAAATACTAAAACTGGTAGAAACCATAGATATAGGTGTGTACTTTGTCCAGTAATCTATAGCAAATCTTATGCAAAGAGTAACCTGGGGGAAAAAAATCACCCATAGAATCTCATGCGGGTAAAGATCATCTTTGTGACAATGTAAATCTGACAAAGCATGTCACAGATAAAAGGTTGAGAATTAACCTTACGAGTGTAAAGGAACAGCTGGAAAGAAAGAAGATGTTTGAAATAAAATAATTTGACATATATTGCCAATTATCAGACTGTTTTACAAAGAGAAATTCTTGCCTTAAAAAGCATTATCAGATGTCCTTGAATAGGAACAACTTGTACTGTGATGAGAAAATGTAATATTGAGATAAGAACATGGAATATCATGTCACAAGAAAATGGATTTTTTTTAGGTGCATTGTAATTATTTCCAGATGTTTTTCATAAACAGGGAAAGTGGAATATATTAGTGGTTGCTTGCATTTTAATGTGTGTTAGAGATAAAGCACTTTCTATTTCTTTGACTAGTTGTAGGAAGATTGTTATCAAAGCTTTGAATTTAATGAAAGGAGAGGAACTGTGAATGCCTGGTGAGTCAAATGGTTAAGATCTGTTAATGTGCTTCCTGAAGAAAAATAGATGATAGTTATTGATTGAGCACATAAATATGAGGGTGACCTACATTGACTTCCATTCAAGAAAAACCTTGACTTTAAATTTTTTATTCTTGTTTTCACATCCATCGTTGTCCTAACTGCTGCCAAACTCTCCAACTTCCAATAGTCCCAGAGCACTCTAAGATATTTTAACTCCTCTAGTTCTGTTCTTTAGCACATCCCCAACTGTAATAACTCTAACATTAGTAGCTATGTCTTTAGATGCCTAGATCCCAAGCTCTTCCATACATTCCCTGCATCTCTCCATTTTGTTACCTTTCTATGAGAAACTATTTAATACCAACCACTTTACCTGAGCTTTTGATCATTTGACCAAATATTTTCTCATGGGTTGCTTTCATATGTCAACTCAGAGCTATCCTGTGAAATACTTTGGGATATTTTGCTGTATTAAAGGTGTTATTTAAGTAAGTTGTTGTTGTAGATTCTAAGGTCAAGTTTCATTTGGCGCTTGTGCCAACAAAGTCAGGTTTGAGGGAATAGTGTTGCCACTGAGCCAAATCCAAAGCCTTATTTGTCCACAAGGAAGACTCTATGGTGCAAAATAAAAGTAAGATTATAAATCATTGTTAGGAAACACATTGGCCTGGAGCTGCCTTCATATTTGCATATAGAAACATCAGTTCCATGGCTTCCATGAGGCTTAAAAAATCATGGAACACTGGTTGTAAGTGAACTGCTTGCCCAACTATAACACAGCCAAATCCTTGAACATTACTACCCTTTATAATAATGACCTTTCATAATTCAGGTCTGTAACGTTGATCTCACCCTCAACTTTTAAAAGTAAGTACCCTCCAGTCATGCAGTTCAGTGTTACTTCATGTTTTGATCAGATTTTCAGCTGCAGCAGGAAATAATTCACCTCATGTTTCATCACAATGTTTGAGTGTTTTTGTTTTAATTATCCAATGAGATCTGCTCTGCATGTTCAATTTATTTGAATAGATTTAAATTATATAGGTATGGTTTGTTGCATATTTTACATTTTAGATCTATACAGCGATAACACTAGTTTTGATGCATGTAAAAGGCTTTATTTATAGCCATTTGAAATGTCTAATCCAAGCTTCGACTCCACCTTCCAGTTTAATCTTCTGGAGTTCACAGACAGGCTTAACCAATCAAGCAAAATGAGCATCAACAGTAAACAAACTGACTCAAACACAGAACAATTGAACATGGCAGAGTCATAAAGAAAAGTTTCACCAGTTGTAAATTTGTGGAGATGTTATGTATGACTGCTGGTTACACAGGGTGGAACTTTTCTTTCATATTTGATGAAGAAACATCAAATGTGGATCAGCACTTTCAATGGATTCCAATTCCTTAGTTTTTGCATTGGCACTCTATGGTCAGGTTTTTTTCTAATGATATTGGGATGGTATTTGGCACCAATGTGAAATTTTTCAAACGTGTGTATGAGATAGGCTCAAAATGTATCCAGTATTTTCCCACAAAGAAAATGACAGCTACACTGGATACAGTCGAGTAAAAAATGAGGTCCGCAGATGCTGGCGATCACAGCTGAAAATGTGTTGCTGGTCAAAGCACAGCAGGCCAGGCAGCATTTCAGGAATAGAGAATTCGACGTTTCGAGCATAAGCCCTTCATCAGGAATCATCAGTGGTGTAAACCACTGGATACAGTCTCCTACTTTGACATTATTTTATTGTCTGCTAAACTACAATTGGGAGATTATGAGGAAGGTGGAATATTTGCAATTCCTAAAACCATATAATGCAACCAGGGGCGAGCAAGATTAAGTGAAACTGTTCTACCCACAGGCCATTTCTGGCCTTCAAGGGTGTAATGTTGGTGCCATCTGAGATCTTCCTCCTGGCATTGCTGGTACGCTCCCAGGATGGGTTGGTAAGAGGACCCTCTAACACCTGGGAGGCCACCCAAAAATCTTGCATCACTGTGGTCTCTGCCTGCGGAAATAACCCTCACCTTATTGTGAGTAGTGGCCTAAATCAGGCTGATTGCAGCTTTCTCTGCTCTAAAAACATACATTGTGCTGAAATCTTCCAATCTATCAAACAGCTTGTTCCTCTCTGACCGGCAGAGATTAATGCAGTGGTGAGAGGTGCTTTCCAAATCCCCAGACAACTTAATAAATCACTCACTCATTGTTTAGATTCTGGCTAAAGCAACTTCTCTTCAGCATATTCGGCCACCTTTCATCTCGGTCTCTCTTCCTATAAAAATATTCATTAGAATACATTTTGCTTTTACAATTCAAGCATACAAATTAACTTCTTTTCCAATTCCTTTCTAGTTGAAAGAAATATGACTTGCATTTTTGGGATTATGTTTAATTTGATTTTTACACTAAAACCTTTATCTCACACAAGTGGAAAATACTCTTTTGACAAATTTAATAGATATTGCATCTAAGAAGTGTCTGACATAGAGCAAACCAAATTCTATCATTAAAAAAATCTAATCAGAGCTTTGTCTTTTATTCATATTCTTTAGACTGACCACATGGAATTTCACAGACCTTACTGAATGTCCTTAGAAATAAACTTGTCATGTAGTAATCTAAAGAACACCAGTAAACTTCCCCATTCAATTTAATAACTCCATCTCCATCCATAAGTAATGTTTATTTGTAATCATTGTGATCATGAACCATTCTCAATTACAGTTGCAGACGCTCACTGCCTCATTCATCAAACTAAAAGGCTTGTCCAAGATTTTGTTGTAAAGCTTATTAATTTATGAACAAACTTCCCTAGTACCAAGGCATGTGAAGGCTCTGTCACAACGTATCCGTGGTCCTTTCCCTGCCCACTCAACATAATGCCCTTTGATTCCCTGACATGTCACTATTTTATTATTCATTTGTGTAATTAAACTTAACTACTTGAATTCCATGCCACAAAAATTGAGTGACTCAGTAGATTCTTCCTAGCATGTCACAGGTCATTGCAAATGGAAAACCATCTTAAAATGTTCAGCACTTCCCTAGTTCCAATCTGAAAATGGTGAATATATTCTAATCTGTAACATTACCAAGCCAACAATTAAATTTTCTCCTTGGGTCTTTTCCTTGTAGTAATTAGACTTTCTGTGCTTCGCGGGTCAGGTGAACATAAAATCAGATCTATCTTTCTGGTCGATTAATGCAATAGTACTCCTCTACGATCTCATTTATCATTAACAGTGTCTCAGAAGACCTGCAACTAATAGAATAGAAATGGTACATCCAGTCATATACAGATACTACATTCCGTATTTGACATTTTATTCTTAATAGGTCAGCTGCTACTGAGCTAAGATTTCAAACTGACCAGCACACTCCAATCTACAAAGTTTCCTGACTAGGTCATAATTAAACTTAAGCTAGGAATTGCTTACTGAATGTGTTTTGTGACCTTGAACAGACACAGAATCACCTTTTAATAAAAAATTATATTATTTCTGAAAGCATAAAATATAACATGATTATTTTTCAAAGTCTATGAGTAGATTGTTAAATACCTTTTTTAGAAATAAAATTAATTATGACAGATGTTTCTTCTTAGACTCTCTTTTTGTACAATGAACCACCTTGTTGTGATACTCCATTTATCCATAAAATAAGGCAAAGAACTGTAGATGCTGAAGATCTGAAAGAAAAGTACAAATTACTGCACAACCTCAGCACGTTGGGCAGCATCTGTGGAGAGAAAACAGAGTTGATGTTTCAAGTTCTTGACCCTTCTTCAAAACTGCATACAAATTTGAGTGGGAAAGTGAAGATTTCTGGAGACCCTGTCGGATTTAGAATCCGTGCACTTTGAGTCTGGGCAGGCAGTGTCAAGGAAGGCCTTTCCACTGAGAGGCAATTTAGGTTTCTCAGAAGCCATTTTTGGGCTTCTTACATTAGAGCTTCTTCCTTACGCTACTGGTATTTTACCAGTGGCAATTATTCAGAGGGTTGGGTGACAGGTGGCTTTCTTTCACTCGGGTCATCCAAAAATCTAGCATCGTCTCAGTGGGCTACCATGGCAGAAATAACTCTCACTCCACCCTCAGCCGTGGCTGTCCTTTCACTCCTCTATAGGTCCTATCAGATTGGTTCTGGCAATCTCAACCTCCCTTACCTCTGGTACTAACCATGATTCATCTTGTTACTCCTGGCTAGGTACAATTCCAGAAATAGCTACATTTCTCTTAAAGACAAAGGAGCTTTGATGCAGTAATAGAACCTTCTTTGAATACCTCAAAACTGCATCCTAGCTCTCTACCCTGCCTAAAGGGGTACTGAACTAAATTCAGTTCAATTCCATAACTGTGATTAACTATTAGTTTGTATTAATTTAACATTTCTTACTTTTGAACTCTCTGTCACTTTTTGTAATCCCCTTTTTTAATGGTTCTATTTACCCACACTTATTTTGTGAGTTATATATTTCAATCTATAAGTCCCTGTGCTTCAAAATCTTTTCAAATTCACAACTTTCATCGCAGTCCAAAGATGTGCAGGTTCGGTGAATTGGCCATGCCAAATTGTCCATAGTTTCCAGGGATGTGTAGGTTTAGTGCATTAGTCAGGATTAAATATAGGGTAGGGAAATGGGTCTGGGTGAGTTACTCTTTGGAGGGTTGGTGTGGACTTGTTGAGCCAAAGGGCCTGTTTTCACACTGTAGAGATTCTAATTCTAATTCTAATTCTGTCAACTTTTCTATGTCCTCATGAAGATTTTTAGATTTCTCCTTACTGCTCATCCCCTTCCTCTTTTTATGTCATTACTAAGGTTCAGTATTCTACCTACTATATTTAAATTTCAGGAATCCCCATACTGTTGTACTCCCAGATGAGGTCACCTTCGGGTGACCATCCTCCAAGGCGGACTTCGGGACAGGCATCAGCGAAAAGTGGCCGAGCAGAGGCTGACAGCTAAGTTTGGTACCCGTAGGGAGGGCCTCAACCGGAACCTTGGGTTAATGTCACATTACAGGTGACCACCATTGCACTATATATACACACAGATACTCCTAGACACACACACACACACACACACACACAGCACTCCTATACACATATATGCATGGACACACATATACACAGACGCGCACACAGACACCCACACACACCCTGACAGACACACGCACTCCCATACTCACACATGCACCCCCTCACAGACTTCAGACACTCTAAACTCACTATACACACATACACTTTCTCACACTCACAACCCCTAACCCAGACAGACAGACAGACACAGACAGACAAAGACCCACATGCACACATATATTTTTTGGGGGGGGGTGAATTTGTACTTGCAGGGTTACACTGTACTTTGGTCAAAAACTGCATGCATTCATGTAAAACTCCGATATCTCACTTTTTAGATTAGAATCAATCTAAACATCATGGCATAGACAGAGAACACAGGGGGCTAACACCTTCAACATATTGTCTAGCTATCACCATTGTTAACAGTTAACCTGAGAATGCAACTTTTTAAAAAAAGGGTTTGTGATTTACACATGAAAGAAGTGAAACCATCATGGTATTTTAACAGATGAAAGGCTTAATAGAGAATCAATTTTTCAATGTATAATTTCAGTTACATCACACTGTAAATTTTTGCTATAAATTCGTGTGTTAGGATTGAGCCCTCCACTACCACCTGATGAAGGAGCATCGCTCTAAAGGCTAGTGTGCTTCCAATTAAAGCTGTTGGACTATAACCTGGTGTTGTGTGATTTTTAAACTTTGTACACCCCAGTCCAACACCAGCATCTCCAAATCATGTAAGGTTGAAAATAGCCATTGGAACAGCCTGTTCATGGAATGTTGCCATGTTTGGAGATTACCATTTACAAGGAATATTTTTATGCATACAGAAAATGAATTTATTCAAAACGTAAATCCTAATATAATGGTTGGATACATTTCTGTCATTTCATCCAAAATTCATAATCTGAATATCAATCAACTTTCTATTCATTCACCCATTTCCAATTGTGTTACATGCATGAAATAAGTCTCCTCAGCATCTTCTGAGAATCCAAAGGCATTTCTCGAAGAAATCATTTGATTTTGTCAAACAAACTTTGCATTCAAAAAACTCTTTACAGTTACCAAGTGTAAAAATGTTGTTGTTGTGTTACATGTTAATGGTAATTGTGTTGTATTGTTGTCACCGAACACACAAAGAAAAGACAGGGCATGTGAGCATGATTGAAGAATGATTAAAATTGTATATTTGGAAGTGTTCAAATGGTAGATTTGGAGATGAATTTCCAGCAGCAATTCTAGGACATTGATGATGAGTTTAACTTTTGCTGTGATCGGTTAGAATTGTGTTCGTGGACACATGTTTAAATATTTGTATATGAGACCCATTTACTAAGAATCTGAACGCAGATATAATAAGCTTCATAAAGACCTGTTAATCAATAACTTTACATTACACAAAATGTCTAGTCATAGTCCGTCTCTAGGAGAAAATATTCCCTGAGATTTATTAGTAATTTCATAGTTTAGCAGGATAGAGGCATCCAATGCTAGAAATGGAAAAAAAATACTGAAAATGCTAATTTTTAAAATACGAATATTCAGAAAAAAAAGACTTTGATTTTCTAAGCAAATTGAGCCTACTGAAGGTCAGCAGGCCAGGATGTGATGCTAACTTTGACTTGCATTAGAAAGGTATTCTTCTGTATAATACATTTGTAGAATTACGTCTCATCACATTGTTGCATTCATTTCCCAAAGTTATTCTTTAAAAATTCAGTTACAATCCTTAAATGCTGAAATAAGTGATTTAATTTGGTCTCTAATTTAAACTATAACTGGTTAATTTTGATGGGCTGTTAGCATAAAATATTGAACATTATTGCAATATTAAATATGAGAAAACTTGTGCTAATTAGCTTAAACTGTGATCATGGTAATGTGGATAAAGGAATGGTAAAAGCAGTTAGTGTAATTTATACATATTATCAGACAAGTAATCAATTCTTTTCAGTGAAGTTTTTTTTTAGATTTGTTATAAGTTAAATGAAAACCATGTTAACATATTTATGTTTGTGAATGAATGTTGGTCTCCTGTAGAAATATATGGCATGTACTGAAGTGACAACAAAGTGAGGTTTTTCATTTATTGCCAACTTCTTCTCCCAACAATGCAGCTTACATTCTTATTCTGTTGGTATTGCTGGTATGAGGATTTTTCTCATGGTTATCCGAAACTTCAGAACTGAAGTTGTTCAGAGATGGATGATCGAAAGCAAGAAATCCATCTAGTATTATTTTATCACCCCCTCGTTCTGTCAGTTTTCAATCCTGCAACAAGGTTAAGCAATATTTCATCATCCTACATGATTATGAAAGAAATAATTGAAGGATAGGGAAATCCGCATGCTGGTGTACTTGGATACAGTGGTGATAACAGTGCAGATGTTTTCGATTTTAAGCTAAATTTTTCCCCAAAATATGTGTTCCTTGCTTTTTTTTTAAATCTACTGCTTCTTACAGCAACAACTCACACTATAGTCTGCCATTATTGCAGATGTGCTGATTCTTAAATGACTCTTGCTTCTCAGTACATGAATAATTTATTAAACTAATTGGCTACGAAGCAGCACATAAATTATCTCCAGTGCCGATGTCTGGTGGGGAAATTGAGCTGATTTGCCACATCTACACCTGGGGGATACAAAACAATAGATCTTTCATTAAACAGCTTTTGTTTGAGTAGTATCTTGTGTAACCACATAAATGACTTATACTAATGGTGCATGCAAGTGACACAATGCCATCTGCAAACTCCGGGATAATTGTACTTTAGCCCAAATTCTACAAATTCAAGTTGGTGCTCTTACTGCACAGGTCTCTTCCAGGCTGGGACCATGCAACTTTTGTAACCATTAAGATAATTAACTTACACATGTTACTGAATATTTCTCTGCTCGAAGCTAAACACCGTCTTTAAACTGACATTTTCTGTGGAAAGAACAAATTGTGGATCTTCAAGGATAATTTACCATTACTGCAATGAATGAGATAATGCATCATGCCTGGTGTATATGCTAATCAAATGATGTGAAGAAGAATACTTACTGTCAGCTACAAGTGAATAAAACAAGATTTCTTTTTTTTTCCAGATATATTTTTACATCTTTAAAAAAAAGACTGAATATCAATTTAGCAGAGAAATAAATTCTCAATGTTGTACACTCCTGAAATTACTTTTTATGTGTGCCTTACAAATGAGGCTTCAGTGAGAACTGCCCAGGATTTTAAGCTATTTTTAATTCATGATATTCTTCTTCCCATGAAGATTGAATGCCAACAAATCCATCCTTCTTCTTGCTGACAGTTCGAGATTGAACTAGAATATTTGAAGACTTGTCATTGCATTTAACTGGGAGATGAGATTCCAACCACATGTCTGCTCCATCACCAAAACTGTTTACCATCATCTCCAGTAACACGGTGAAACCCCATCCTCACCTCAGCTCACTCGCTGCTGAAACCTTCATCTGTGCACTTGTTATTACTGGGCTTAACACCTCTAATGTTCACTTGGCCAGAGCTCTTACCTTCTGCCCAATTTGAACTCACGTATTGTGAAGCTATGCTTCATATCGAAAATGTGAACATCTGGATTAGGCTGTACAATTCACATTCCAAAGCCATTGTCATGGAGCAAAACAGAAATTGCTGGAAAACCTCAGCACGTCTGGCAGGATCTGTTGAGAGAGATCAGAGTAAACGTTTCAGATCAAGTGATCCTTCCTCAGAACTAATAATAGCTAGGAAAAGAATGATTTTTGTACAAAGATGGGGTGGTGGGAGTGGGGAAGTAAAAGATAGAGATGGAGCCCAAAAAGAGAGAAAAATAGTTGGACAGACAAAGGGATAGTTAAAGGTGAATCTTTGGAAATGAATAGTTGCTAATGGAGACAATTCGTGGCTGACAATGGATATTGAATGGTAGCTGCCCCAAGTATTTTTTTGGAGGGGGGGGCGCAAGGATCACACCCAAAAGGCTGGCTTGCTGTGTTTGTCCAGCCTCCTGCTTGTCTACATATGATGACAAGACCTGGAGTGTGGGCATGGGGGAAGACAAGGGAAAGGTGATCAAGCCCTAAAATTGTTCAACACAATGTTAAGTCCAGAAGGCTGCAGAGTTCCCAAGCTGTAAATGAGATGCTGTTCTTCCAGCCTGCACTGAGCTTCACTGGAGCACTGCAGCAACCTTGGGACAGAGATGTTGACCAGAGAGCATGGTGGTGTGTCGAAGTGGCGAGCAACTGGAAGATTAGGGTCTTTTTTTGCAGACAGAATGCATGTTCTGCAAAGCATCATTTAATCTGCACATCTGTGATTATTATGCGAAGAATTATGTAGAGAAAAAGGTGCACAGAATGCTGAGAGATGGACATAACTAGAATAATGAATAAGAAGCTAATAGGTGGAGTCCAATAAGGTGGAATATATTAAAGTCTAAACCAGGATGACTGTATGTGTACACAAATGCACAGAGTATGGTATTTAAGCTTGCTGGTATAATATCAAATTGAATGTGATGTTGTGGTTGTACCAGAGAGCTGACTCAAGAAAAGACAAAACCAAGTGATAGGAATTCCTGGGTAAAAGGTGTTCAGGAAAGATTGGAAAGCAAGAAAAGGGGAGGAGTGATGCTACTGATTTAAGGAGAACATTACAGTGCTACAGAAAGAGGATGTCCTGGAGTGGTCAAAGACAGAATCAATTTAATAACTGCAAAGGATCAGATCAATTACATTGTTCAATGTAGGCTACAGATCAGCAACCAGTGGGGAGGATGTGGAGGAGCATATTTGCATGGAAATTATAGAACGATGCAGTAATTAAAGAGTAGCTTTAATGGGGGACTTTATTGATCCAATTGAAGTCTGGAATAGTCTGTAGAGCAGAGTGACACATGAGTTCATTGAGTGTGTTTAGGAGGTTTTTGAGCCCCAAAATAAAAGGAATTCTACATCTGGTACTTGGAAATGAGATAGGACAAGTATACTGGTGTCAATGGGAGAAAAGTTTGGATATATAGATCATTGCATCAAAAGTTTTAGAGAACCTATGGAAAAAAGATAATGAATAGTCCAGAATAAAAAGAGTAACTAATAATACATAACTGGGGGAAAACCAACTTGAATGGGATAAAAATGGATCTGGGTCAAATAAATTTGAAATCAAACCTTGGCAGAAAAAAGGATAGGTGAACAATGGATGACCCTCAAGGAAGTAATGGTTTGGACACAGTGAAGATCTAATTCTTCTAAAGGGAAAAAATGAGGCAAACACATTCAGAGCTCTTGACATGATAAAGAAGGAGAAATTATGGTACAGAAGAAAAAGTGTTCTCATAATAGTTGGAAAATTCTGAAAGAAATTGTAAAACTAAGCCAGGTAACTACAAACCATTCAGTTGAAAGTTGATTCGGGATCAATTTTTTCAAGTAACGATTTCTGACAAATGGCATATTATACATAGGCTTATATGATGTAAATAATGAGACCCAACATGGACATTTTAAGAAAAGACAATGTTTAACTCATTTATTGGAGTTTTTTGAAGAGGAATATGATTTAGATGTGAGCATAAGAGGTATAGTTAGTAAGTTTACTGGTGACACCAAAATTGGAGGTGTAGTGGACAGTGAAGAAGGTTACTTCAGATTACAGTGGGATCTTGATCAGATGGGCCAATGGGCTGAGAAGTGGCAGGTGGAGTTTAGTTTGGATAAATGTGAGGTGCTACATTTTAGAAGCAGGATTTATACGCTTAATGGTAAGGTCCTAGGGAGTGTTGCTGAACAAAGAGACCTTGGAGTGCAGGTTCATAGTTCCTTGAAAGTGGAGTCGCATGGAGATAGGATAGTGAAGAAGGTGTTTGATATGCTTTCTTTTACTGGTCAGAGTATTGAGTACAGGAGTTGGGAGGTCATGTTGCGGCTGTACAGGACATTGGTTAGGCCACTACTGGAACATTGCATGCAATTCTGGTCTCCTTCCTATCGGAAAGATGTTGTGAAACTTGAAAGGGTTCAGAAATGATTTACAAGGATGTTGCCAGTGTTGGAGAATCTGAGCTACAGGGAGAGGCTGAACAGGCTGGGGCTGTTTTCCCTGGAACATTGGAGGCTGAAGGGTGACCTTATAGAGGTTTACAAAATTATGAGTGGCATGGATAGGATAAAAAGGCAAAGTCTTTTCCCTGGGGTCAGGGAGTCCAGAACTGGAGGGCATAGGTTTAGAGTGAGAGGGGAAATATATAAAAGAGACCCATGGGGCAACTTTTTTCACTCAGAGGGAAGTATGTGTGTGGAATGAGGTGCCAGAGCAAGTGATAGAGGCATTTGGATGGGTATATGAATAGGAAGGGTTTGGAGGGGTATGGGCCAGGTGGTGGCAGGTGGGACTAGATTGGGTTGGGATATCTGGTCGGCATGTACGAGTTGGACCAAAGGGTCTGTTTCCAAGCTGTACATCTCTAAAACTCTACAAGGCAGAAAAGAGATGTGATGAATATAATACTGTCAATGTGGTGTACATGGATCTCCACAAGACATTTGACACAATGCTATACAATAGACTGGTGAGCAACTTTAGCCCTCCTGAAATAAAAAAGTAAGATAGCAGTGTGGATACAAACTTGGCTGAGTGATGAGAAACAAAGGATAATGAGTGTTTTTCTCTTCAGGGGGCAAGGTTTATAATTGAGTTCCTCAGCAGTCAGAGTTAGGACCTTTGCTTCTCCTGATACATATTAATTGCCTCTACCTTGGGGTATTGAGCACAATTTTAAAATTTGAAGATGATCCAAAATTTGTAAGTGTTGGAAACTATAAAGAAGATAGCATAAAAGTTCAAACCAATTTAAACAAATTGTTGGAATGATCAGATAGATGACACATGAAGTTCAATGCAGAGAGGAGTGAGGTGATACATTTTAAAAGAAAATTAAGAGACAATATAAAATATGATGTAGGATTCTAAAGAGGTTGCTGGAGCAAATGGGTATAAGTGCTCGTGTATAATTCCTTTAAAGTTGGCAGGAAAAGTACAGTTAATAAAAATGCAATATCCTGAACTTTATTAAAAGGGATGTAGAATACTAGAGCAGGAAGGTTATTTTGAACTTATATAAGACACTCAATTGGAGATTAAGTCCAGTTCTGCATACCACAAGCTAAGGAAAGATGTGAAGACATTGGAGACAGTACAGAAGAAGCTTACGGTAAAGAATTTAGACATGACGAAGTTATATTATTTAAGTACATTGGAAAAACTGGGAAGTCTGGACAGAGTAAGTATGGAGGCAAAGTTCCTAATAGACTCATAGTGTCACAGAGATGTACAGCACAGAAACAGACCCTTCAGTCCAACTCGTCCATATTGACCAGATATCCTCACCTAAGCTAGTCCCATTTTCAAGCACTTGACCCATATCCCTCCAAATCCCTCCTATTCATATACACATCCAGATGCCTTTTAAATGTTGCAGCCTTAATCACTTCATCTGGCAGCTCATTTCGTACACGCACCACCCTCTACATGAACAAGTTACCCCTTAGGTCCCTTTTATATCTTTCCCCTCTCACCTTAAATCTATGCCCTCTAGTTTTAGGTATAGACTTTGTCTATTTGTCCTATCCAAGCCCATCATGATTTTATAAACCCCTTTGAGGTCACTCCTTAGCCTTCAGTGCTCCAGGAGAACACAACCCCAGCCTATTCAGCCTCTCCCTATAGCTCAAACCCTCCAGCCCTAGCAACATCCTTGTAAAGAGTGAGAAAGAGGGGACACAGATTTAAAGCAATTCATACAATAAATATAAGTATATGATGTAAAGAAAAGTTTACATGCAGCAAATGGTTAAGGTCTGATGGATACTGCCTGACAGTGTGTTGGAGTCATGTTCAATCAAGCCATTCAAAAGGGAATGAGATGGTTATTTGAAAAGACAAATTGTGCAAGATTACAGGGAGAAGGCAGGAGAAAGACAAGAAGTGAGATGCTCTATCAAAGTACTGGTGCAAGGTTGAATGCTCCTTGCTGGAACATTCTGTAACTTCAGTGCAAGCAATGCTTGTTGCTTTTATTCTAACCACAAAGACATTTAATGTCCTGTAATTTCTGAGCTGCCTATTTCATTTCCAAAGTACGTTCTACTTCACTGTATTTTGAAAGTTTGATCAACTTGTATCTGCATTTCTGCTTTTATTTTAGTTTGGACAGAGAAACTATTTGACAAAGCAATAATTTCTTGCTTCAGTATGATGACTAACAATTCTTTTAGCACTTGCAACATCCTAGTACCAGTGGCTTCTATTAACGTTACATCTATCTGTAACTATTTTTGATTATTGTTAGAAACAATGTAATATTGGACCTGTTCTGCTATATAATTATGATGGCTTCCCTGTATATACACACAACATTTTGCTATTTCCAACTATATCTCAGAATGTTAAGAATATTTCAGAAGACCAAAAGAAGACTGCTACTGTTGGGATGGTAAGTACTGGTTACCAGAGCACAAACTTTACTGTTGTCTATTCCCATAAGCTATTAACAATAACAGAAATTGCTGGTGAAACGCAGGTTCTAGCAGATCTGATAGAGTTATGAGACTTATAAAGTTAGCTCTGCTTCCTTCCCACAGATGCTGCCAGATCTGCTGAGTTTCTCCAGCAATTTCTGTTTATATTTCAGGTCGCCATCATCCTCATTTCTTTATTTTATTCCCAAGTATTATCATTTCATTTAAGATGTGATTATTGTTCAGAAAATACCAGTGGCAATTTGCCTCAAAGTAGTGCGTGCTGAATGCATACAAATATAGATGACAACTTATGACATCACCTTTTGTAGCTACACATTACATAACACAATTATCCAAGGCACTTTGCATGAGACAGATCCTGTCTCAATTATCAAAGTGCTCAATATTGGACCTGTTGTAGATGCTCCACTGCTTTAATATTGGACAGGCACAGCTGGATAATTAGGCTGAGGAAAATCAAATATAATTTTCAGTGCAGCAAATCACTTGTCACTGATTATTGCTTAAAGAGACATTATGGGTGCAATTGATTTCTACTTGCAATATGCCTGCTTTTTCTTTTCAGAAGAAAAAAAAGAGTTGCAATGTAGAAATGAATCGAATCCCTACAATGTGGAAACAGACCATTAAGCCCATCAAGTCCACACCAACCCTCTGAAGAGCATCCCATGCAGAACCATCCGCACAACTCTGCATTTCTCATGGCTAATACACTTAACCTAGGCAGCTCTGAACACTATGGGTAATTTAGCATTGCCAAACCACCTGCCTTGCATGTCATAGACAGTGGGAGGAAACCAGAGTACCCAATAGAAACCAACACAGACACAGGGAGAGCTTTTACACTTCATACAGACAGTTGCACAAGGGTAAGTCAAATCCGGGTCCCTTATTGGGATTATTGTGCGTGTTCTGAACAGCATAATTAACTTTGGCACAGACTTTTAGTAAAATCCACTCAACTCCAGGAAGCATAGTACTGCTTTTCTCATCAACGGTGTGGGAAATTCCTCAATTACTTTTGTTTTTGCATCTTGTGGGGCCATTTTCCTGTGTCCAATAACATGGCCCAGGAAAGTGACTTGGGCTTTGGCAAATTCACTTTTAGCTCGGTTTACCACCAAACCTGCCTTTTGAAGTCATTCGAACAAGTCCAATAAATGCTGCACATGTTCCTTCCCTGAGTGACTAAAAACTACCAGGTCATGCACATACATCACACAGTTGGATAATCCAGCAATGACCTATTAATCAGTCTCTGAAATGTGGCTGGAGCATTCCTCATACCAAACGGCATGACTTTGAACTGATATAGTCCATTTGGGATTATGAAAGCAAAAATAAGCAAACCCCCTAAGAAACCAGTATAAATGAATGGAACAGATGCTTACAGGTTGAAGTTAGAAGGGCAGAGAGAGAGAGAGAGAATTTATTTCCACACAGCTCGCTGTTGAACCCCCAACCAGTTCTGGATTGAACTCAACTGCTCAGCTAGAGAGCTGACCACTCCCCTTTCATTCTACAGGTCACTTCTAAAACATAACCACTTTGGCCTGAAGTCTCATCTGTTTACATATAAACAAAAGGCCTCAAAATCCTTTTCATCTCTGTACCAAAACAGTCAGATCGGAGCCCAGCCTGGTTTATTACCCCTCTGAAAAACAATCAAGGACAGAGCATCCTTGAGCCAAATAACAGCTTTTAGAAAAGAAATGTACTAGCTTTGTGACACCTCCTCCCTTAAAAGAAAATGAGTCATTAATACCATAAAATGGCTTCACTTTTAATCCTTCAAAAACTGGTTAGTAGTCTAAACATATGTATACACTATACTAACTATGAACCTGCAAACATGCACAACCACATGCAAATTCAGGCCATGGCATACCTGCCACTGAATGCCTCAGTGTCTCATTCGAGTCTCGATAATGCATCGGCAATCATGTTTTCATGACCTACCACATGCAAAATTGTCAAATTGAATGGCTGCAACAACAAGCTCCATCAAAACAACCTGACATTTTTGTCCTTAATTTTTCCACAATATCAATGTGTTATGGTGAGTGTATGTAATTGTCTCAGATGCATTGTTGGTATTATAAACACTGAAATGCTGTAATGCCAACACCAAGCTTAAAGCCTCTTTTTCCACCGTTGAATGCTGCTGTTGATGAATGTTCAACTTCCTGGATAAATACTCATTGGGTATTTCTATTTCCTCATCATCCTCCAGCAAGAGCACTACACCAACACCCACATCACTGGTATTGATAGCCACCTTGAAAGGCTTCATGTAATCCAGGCTGGCTAATACTGGGGCAGTGGGTAACACCATTTTTAGGCTTTCAAATACCTTCTGACAATCCACTGTCCACTAAAACTTCTTGCTCTTTAACAATTCGGTGAGTGAAGCAGCCATACTGCTAAACTTCGGCACAAACATTTCGTAAAATCCGCTCAACTCCAGGAAGTGTAGTTTTTTTTTGTCGACGGTGTGGGAAATTCGTCAATTACTTTCATTTTTGCATCTCGTGGGGCTATTTGTCTGTGTCCAATAACATGGCCCAGACAGTTTCACTTTTAGCTTGGTTTACCACCAAGCCTGCCTTTTGAAGTCAATCGAACAAGTCCAATAAGTGCTGTAAATGTTCCTTCTGTGAGTGACTAAAAATCACCAGGTCATGTATATACCTCCCACAGTTAGGTAATCCAGCAATGACCTTATTAGTCAGTCTCTGAAATGTGGCTGGAGCATTCTTCATACCAAATGGCATGACTTTGAACTGATACAGTCTATTTGGCATTACGAAAGCCAAAATCGCCTTTGCTCTCACAGTCCACCAACTGTGGAATTGGATATGCATTGGTCTTTGTAACGGGATTTATTTTGCAATTGGGTACCAACTGGCTTTAGCATCATGACTGTGGGTGAGCTCCATTCACTGTGACTCACTTCAATTCTGCCATTTTGGCACATGCGCTGTATCTCCTTCTGAACCAGTGCCAACTTTAGAGAGCTATGTCTGTGAAGATGTTGCTTAATTGAAGCAGCATCTCCTATATCTACATCATGCACAATTAGGTTAGTACTTCCCAGTTTATTCCCACATTTAGTTTGATGTGGGGGACTCTTGTGAAACCCCCTCTCAAAATCCTTTTCATCTCTGTACCAAATCAGAGCCTGGCCTGCTTTTGAAAAAAATCAAGGGCAGAGCATACTTGAGTCAAGGAACAGTTTTTAGGAAAAAAAAGGACTGCTTTGTGACAGTATATATACAAAAGTCACAAAGCAGTTCTGTTCTATACAGTAGGATATCAATGAAATAAACAAACATTATCCAAAAAGCCAAAGATCTCTCTTACCCATAGAATCTTTGAGACACCAGAGTGTCTGTTAACTGAACAGACCCTCATTTCCCTGCAGCAGGAAGTCTTTAGATAGTGGTCTTTCCCCACTGTACTTTCACAATAGCTGCCTGAAGTTTTACTGCTTCCCTCAGCATGTAGTCCTGGACCTTGGAATGTGCCAAACTGTTAACGCTCGGTTGAGGTCAATTCCTTGTTCGGAAAAACAATAATTTTCAGGCAGAGCAAAGAGGGTCTTTCACCAAGTTGATGGTCCTCCAGGCAGGCGATGTTTTGTCTTAATGTGCTTTTCACGGAATACACCATCGAGCACAGAGTCCCATGTCACACAGCACCTCTGGATGAACATTGACAAAAACCACAGCATCTTTCTCCAGACTTGGTTAGCAAAAGCACTTTCCTGCAGGAGATGTGTGACAGTCTCAAACCACCCAGAGTAGTCTCGAAGCCAGCGTGCAGTTACACAGACCAGCCAGGCATTCATGAAGGATCTCACAGGTTGTGCACTTCTCACCACTAGCCAAATATTGTCTTGGTGTTAGTTGGAAAATTCTGGTGATCAGGTATTCTGCCAAATGACTTTGACAGTCTCCTCAGGGAACCATGTGACAGAATCGACCATTTCCCTCAGGGTCTCAAGGATGCTGCTTGCTGACCACTTCATTGTGGTCTTGTGGTCAAAGATGTTTTTCTTTACAAATTTCTTTCCAAAGAACAGGTGGTATGGAATGATCAAACTGCTTGGAATTTTTCAGCAGTAACAAGGCCAATCTCCTATCTTTCACAACACAGGGGTCAGGTAGAACCTCACTAAATAGTTCAAAGGAGAGAAAGTCTGTGATAGCAATGTCAGATTTCTTCAGGATCCTACAGGTCTTGTACAATAGAACACACCTTATAGATGATATGACTGGAATATTATGCTTTCCACCAACAGAAGGATATTTTGCCTAACTTTCAATAACTAAATATTGATAACAAGAATTCGCTTTTGTGGATCAGGCACATGCCATATCTTGCATGTTAAAGAAAATTCTTTCAATAATAACATATAAACAAAATAGTTTGTTTTGTTGCCAGTGGATCTTGTGTAAGATTTGCCTAATGGCAATTTACACACATAAATAACATGCCAATAGGGTATCTAGACCTCTGTCTGGTAATGTATAAATTTGCCTTGTTTTTAAGTTGAGTGTTGTTAACCAGATGAAAAGTCCTGAGAGCTTGGGCTAAGGATGTGGTCAATATTTTTTCAGTATTTATTCTTGTTGCACCTGGCAACTTGAGAAATAATTTCATTATTAATTTACTTTTCAATTTGAAAGACCTGTCAATGAGGAAAACCCAACTGAGGCTCAACAGGGAAAGATCTACTGTAGATTTCAATCCTGTTCCAAGGAAGTAAAACAAAGAATGCAAAACACAATTTTGTAATTATGATGATTGAGATTTGCGTTCTGTTTTAGCTTTGTTAATAAAGTCTGTTATATAAAATGTGGGTAACCTATAGCTGGTTATGTTTAATGACAATTTCAGGAGTTAATCTTGTACAAAGCAATGTTTCTGAAAGAGTTCACGTTGAAATTGCATTAAACCCCACCCACGCTTATAATAGAACATTGCCTAATTCTCCATCTAAAGACAATCTTGTATGAGGTCCTGATGAGGCTGTCTTGTGTATTTTTACTTAAATAAGTAAAAAGTTGTACGCACTGCAATTATGCAATTAACTGGCTTTTGTTATGCAAGACAAATTCCTCTTCCTGTTAACATTCAACAATGGTGTATTCTTTACCACTGTTGATAAGACAGGCCCTTAGACTCAACATTGAAAGGAGATTTTTGAGGTAGCACAGTATCTCAACCACCTCGAACTGAATATAGCCCATCTAGATATCTGATAACAATGAAAGTTTGGATGAAGGAGTATGAAAACTATTCTGCCTGTCCATATCTAAGTGGATAGCCAATTTAGAGGGAAGCTATACAAGGAGATTTTTTTTTTCTCTGAACATGAAGATTTAATTTATTGACCTCTGAGCTGTCATTTCCAAACATGTACACTGTAAAGGCATTGTATTTTTTGTTAAGTTGTGTTAACAGCCATTAAACTAATTGTGTTAGCTTTCCTCTTGGCCTTTTTCCTAACATTTGTTAGAATGTAAGCAGTAGGGCTCCTTTTATAAAATCACCTCAGCTCAACTGTGAGTCAGGTCTGTTGAGGAAAGCTTTTTGACTATGGTTTTAAGCCTCATCACTGCAACTTTTCTAGCCCAGCAGCAAAAAGCAGAGAACTGGAAATACTGCTCCTTGTTTCCTCTTGGACTGTCATGAGGGTTTTTTTCCCAGTTGATATCCAGTTCATGGATCTGTTAACATTTTCTAGGCATTTGATTAATGGATATGAAGTTTCCAAACAGTGGGCTTGGTCTAGATTATTGTTCTCTGCTCTTTTGCTTCCTCCTTCTCTGTTGCTGACCATGAGGTTGGGTGAGTCATTGAGCTAAGACTCACTTGACCCTCACCCTCCACTGATGGGATGTGAACGTGCTGGGCTGTGTACAGTAACATGTGAGTGTGTGTGGCTACACCATAAATGTTTCATATCATCATGTTGCACCAGCACAAGAAAGTTGACTGACTATACAGCATCCATCCTGCACAGTCTGGCGGCTAGAAGTTAGTGAATGATATCCTCTAGTGTTAAAATCTTAAAACTCAATAAAATCTCGATAAACACATGATGATTCTGGAAGGACTGGAAATCCTAAAAATAGCTGATATACTATTTTTAATCCACTTTAGAATTTGTGGAATTGCAATTGATTTTATTCCATACACTTAAGCAATGAAGTAATGAAAATTGTAATTGTTCCTTTATTTAAAGTAAGCAACATAGCCAAATATTTATTCTACTATCAACCAAATATGTTTAGTTTTCATCATCCGACTTAAACACCTTTCACTACTTTTTTGATGTAAACACATACAAGTGACAATAAATTCTATTCTTTTCTGCTGCTAGCCACTGTCTGCTATGTGAAAAAGTTCCATTTATTCCTACTTGCTGTTTCCTGTGTACTAACCAATTTTTTATTCATCTCAGTACATTATTGCAAAAGTACTTTAATTTTATTCTCTAATTGCTTACGTGGAATTTCATTGAAAGTCTTCTGAAAGTCCAAATAAACCACATCCACTGGCTCTCTCTCATTAACTCTACAATTTACATCCTCAAAGAATTTCAGTATGTTTGTCAAGCATTATTTCATAATTCTATGCTGACTCTGTCCACTTGGTACAGTGGCTCAGTGGTTAGCACTGTTGCTTCACAGTGCCAAGGATCCAGTTTCAATTCCACCCTCAGGCAACAGTCCATGTGAAATTTGCACAATACTCTGTATCTGCATGGGTTTTCTCTGGGTGCTCTGGTTTCTTTCCACAGTCCAAAGACATGCAGTTAGGTGGATTGGCCATGCCAAATTGCCCATACTGCCCTGGTATGTGTAAAGTGGGTGGATTAACCATGGGAAATGCAGGATTACATAGATAGGTTGCAGGAGTGGGTTTGGCTGGATGCTCTTCAGATGGGTGGTGTGGACTCAATGGATCGAATGGCCTGTTTCCATACTGTAGGGATTCTATGAGTTCTAACACTGTTTTCCAAGTGTTCTGCTGTATTTGTGTTAGAGCTTCAAAACAGAAACTCTGACTCTCAACCAAAATATTTAACTCGGGGCTTTGTATTATATCATTTGATGTATTGTTCGATTGGGCCAGCAGATTATTAAATTTACTGTATTTAAACTTACAATCAAATTGAAAAATGAATGCTCAGGAATGATGAACATTTTAAAAAACCAAGAGTCAATCTAACCAAGCAAAAATATCAATGCAAATCCATTCAGAGCCATGCTTACAAATGAAAATACGACAGGTAAAGTGGTCTCTCATCTGGGCTATATATTTCGCATTGAACATCAGAAGGACTTCAGGAAACAAATGTAAGATCATTGACTCACAAGCAATTTGAATCTTGACAAGTATACTTCCAATTACCAGAAAGTGAATTAATGACAGATAATCATGTCTGTATTACATTATTTTTGAAGTAGAAACTTAAAACTCCTGAAAGTCAAAATGAAGTTTGGTAATGGACACCAGTCCAAGGCAACTAAAAGGAAAGAAAGTACAAAACAGAATTCAATCACAGCAAGAAAAATCCAAAAAAACTTTTGTCTGGGACAGAAGGCATCCATAATGCAAAGAGGGACCCAAGAGATTTCTCATCTTTCACAGTAAATTCCAGGAGACAAACACCACTAATTCCTGTGATTACTTTGTGGGTTAATGAGATTATCAATGTAAACTTGCATACCACAAAGCGAATGTGGTATCACAATATTATATCATATCATTCAATATATCAATATGAAATACTAATATTATTTATCAATAACTCATGATATTTTACAGTGTTTAACTTATTTTATTTTGGAGATAGACTATTAGAAATGACAGAGCCAAAAAAAGGCCAGGCAAGCACTGTCCTTTTACATTTGCCCAGTATCTACTTTCCACTGAAAGTTGTGGAACATAAAATTGCTTGCGATCTAAAACAGAGAGCCACTCTGGTCCAGTTAGTTTCCCACTGGCTTGATCATTTAAAATTAAGCTGCTGTTCTGTTTACACTGAAGTAAATATTCAATCAGTAAGCAGCATAAATTTCACTTGAAAATAAATAAAATTGACCTTCATGATTAAAAGGAAATGGCGATCTGGTAAAGAACAGTAATGCACGCTGATATACATTCCAAAGAAAGTAATGTCACGGGGGAAGAAACACTATGATTACAGTTACTTCAATTTTTAATAAATAAAACTCTATTTTAAGTGCTGTCAATAATTAAATGGAACAAAAGGCAAGAAATCAATGGGAATGCTTTTTGCAATATGGGTTTCTTGAAACACTGACGGTGTGCACCTGATCCCTTGACAGTCATAATGGCAGTCCTTGTCCTTGTTCATTGCTCATCTAATGGCTTTTAATGCTCAGTTCTGTCAAAATCTTGAGGAGAGAGCTTTTGTGTTCTGATCTTTACGGTAAATTCTATTGGATTTTACATTTGGGTTCTGACAATTGATTTTTCATGAGGAAGAAACCAACTGTGATTTTAATAGGGCAAACAATTGAAATCCTACTTGGCACTTGCCTGTTGAGGTCGTTTCCCAGAAGTTTCCATTTTTACCACTTCTCAGCAGGCATGAGTGCACCCAGCAGAAGAAAGGAGATTTTTATTTTTAAAAAGCAGACCATCATCAGATTCCAACACTTATTGTAACCAAAGGAATGCACAGCATAGCCATTTATCACTTTTGCACCAATCCAGTCAAGTGGAAAATAGAATTCAGGTACAAAGTTCAACTCCTGTTCAATTTAAGCTTTTCATACATATACCAATGTCTCTCCCAACCTTTATCTCCAATAATTTGTCTGAACATTGAATATTTCCATTTAAAGCTGACCCATTTATATTATCCCCATGCAAAATTGTTTTCAATTATTTGATCCAAAATAATGAGGATGTCGAACATCAAAAAATAAATAATTGCCAATATCGTGAAAGTAACTCTAGGATTTTTTGCTGAGTATGATGCTTATTTGAAAAATAGTCAATAAATTTAGCATCTGAATCAGAGTCCAATCTAATTTCTGATGACTCATTGTGAACCATGGGGTCATATGGTAACAATTGCCTCATTAGTATCCCTTCAGCCTTACTTTATAAGTTTCGCTGATGTTCAGACTTTTTGAAATATTGGAACATCTCCAAGTGCTTCATATTAGTGATAGCTGTCGTTAAGCTACAATGGAAGAGTTAAGATGAAATTTACTTTTATACTGAGATGTGAGCATCACTGGCAAAGTCAGCACTTGTCACCCATCCCCAATTGCCTCAGATCTGAGTGGTTTGCTGAACTGTTTCAGAAAATATTTTGCTGTCTCCTACATTGCTGTTGCTTGGAGTTGAACTCTTATCCTTAAGGAAATTTGCAAACCAAATGGAATTTTAATGACAATAAGTAGTAATTTCATGATGCCATTACTAAAACTAGCTTTATATTTATGTTCTGCATTTTAATTCAAAGTTAACTAGCTGCTATGGTGGGAATTGAAACTATGTCCATCAGGTATTAGTCTGAGCTTTTTGATTTTGGAACTGGTGACATTACCAGAACTTAACATCCTCCAGAGATTTGGGTTTATGATATTTAAAGATGATGTGAGAAGTTGAACAGAGTTTTTTTTGGTTGGAAGTCTCAGAGATCAAAGTGGATAAAAATATTTTACACTAAGGGAAGCTTTTTTGTATGCCTCTCAAAGATGGTGTGAGGCAGAGACACAAGTCTTTTAGTGGGTAACTGGTGAGCGGCGAGTTGTTCTGGCAACAGCGCATGCTAAATGAGGGACATCATAGGGACAGGGTCTGCAGTTAACATGACACACGGTAGTAGAATTGCCAACTTTAAGTGCATTTAAGTCATCATTGGACAAGCATATGGACGAACATGGAATAGTTTAGGTTAGATGGGTTTCAGATTGGTATGACAGGTCAGCGCAACATAGAGGGCCGAAGGGCCTGTACTGCACTGTAATGTTCTATGTTTTATCTGATCTAATACTGTGAGGAAGCTCATTGGGCTTCACTGTGACAATTGTTCCAAAAGAACTGGATTCAATTTGGACTGATTTTAACATTTGGAGATTAAAAAAAAATTCAACCCAAAGTTTCTACCTGTTCTAATCAATCTATTTGTTTCTCTTGAATTGGTTCTGCTTTTGTACCTTAAGAATTGAATCAATTCTCCTGACCTCCAGTGCTAGTGTTGAGTATTTCCTTGTAGAATTAAGCTGGGTTGCATCCAGACTTCTTTTTCACTCACCATCTGAAATATTTTCCTGAGAATCAGGTCTTCTCTGGGCTACAATAAATGTAAGAAAGTCACGACCACAATTCCCCCTACAGCAAATCTGTAATTTATGAATTCTAATTTGAAGTCACTGCAGTTACATTTCTCCACTAATCTGTAAAGATATTCATGAAATCATCACTGGATTTCCTGAATACTGAACTCTTCTATTCAATCTTGCTCTTTCAAGAATATCATTACTTTTGATGTTGAAGTAATTGTCAAGCATTTGCAGTACTTCTTCAAAAGTATCCGTTACCTCTTGATAAGCTATGATGTCATCAGCAATGCTGAAGATCATTTAGAAGTGATTTACAATTGGTCGACATCTGTTTTAGCAACTAGTTCGGAAATGTTTCCATATCTCAGAAACTGTTTCTCCAAAATGTCCAGTTCTATATTTTGTTTGGTGAATACATTAAATTGTCTAGGAAGATTTTGCTTTTTTTTAAATTTCTAATGACAAGTCTTTCATATATTCAGTTTATTTAAGTAGGTGTTATTTTGCAGTAGTAGCAGTGCTGCATCTGTACTTCTTGTTTACCACGATATCATTATTGCCTGTTAGCAACTAGTCAATAGTTAGATTAATCTGAGAGATATTGTTTCAGATACTTTGAGGAGGATCATCTGTTAAGTCTCATTCGTCAAGATCTTCATTTTATCTGCCTACAAGCCTGTTTGACATAATCATAGGAGTGATGCACATGGCACCCCTCAGAGTGCCATTTCAGACCTATTTATACTATGTATCTGCAGTTTACCAGCTAAAGAGGTGAATGAATCCATTCAAAGTCACATATATTCAGGGGCAGATGCCTGATAGACCATGTGTGTGTTTCTGATGTCCCATTTCAAGGAGTCAAACTGAGTCAGTGATGATTTTTGTGAGGAGAGGCAATTATTTCCATCGGTCCTGTAGGGAGCTACTGTGTTTAAAGGAGCTTGTGGCTATTTCCTTCTCTTACTAACCTGAGGTAAGCTCAAGACCTGTTTCTCAAAGTTAGCTGGTTTTCCGTTGATAGAACCTTTTACTTCCATGTGTCTCCTGTCATTTCAAGATCCCCAGTTCTCTTTCCTTTGTCCAACACACCCCTCACATCCATCCTGTTGATGCCACCACGATCAGCTTGGATGATAATTGTTTTCCTCTTCTGATGTTGTTTTAAAAAATTCCTGTTGCCTTGATCCTGATGAAGGCTATTTAAAATTCTTCAAACTTTCTGCGAAATATTTGTCAACGAGAATGGCCAAGGCAACTGCAAGCCTGGTGTGTTTTGACATTGAGCTATGTGAAGTTCAAAGAACTTTTATGAAGGGTACAGATGTCAGTGCTGCTCACCTGAACAGATTGTGAATGTTCATGGAGTGGCTAAAATTGATAAACTGGAGTAAGATTTTACTGAAATAAATTGTACTTGTGAAATTGAACCTTCACACCATTTTCAGCAATTTAATCTGCTTAATAAATTATAGATTAGATTAGATTATTTACAGTGTGGAAACAGGCCCTTCGGCCCAACAAGTCCACACCGACCCGCCGAAGCGCAACCCACCCATACCCCTACATTGACCCCTTACCTAACACTAGCATGGCCAATTCACCTGACCCGCACATCTTTGTGACTGTGGGAGGAAACCGGAGTACCCGGAGGAAACCCACGCAGACACGGGGAGAATGTGCAAACTCCACACAGTCTGTCGCCTGAGTCGGGAATTGAACCCGGGTCTCAGCCACTGTGCCACCGTGCTGCCCACGGTTTAAGTATGCTAGGGCAAAGAGAAGGACTGTGGATGTGTTATGACACATTGGGGTAGTACATCATAAATCAAGCTCATTATTCCCAGAGCCATACCAACTCTTAAAGTTATTTTATTAAGGTACGCAGATACCCATTTCAAATGACTTTCAGACTAAGCTTGAGAGAAAGCATAGAACAGGTTTCTGTACTGAACAACAATTAGGGTGGGAGAAACCACAGCTAGAGGTATAATGTGCAAGGGAAAAGAGTTAAAAAGGACCTGAGGGGTAACTTCCTTCCACAAAGGGTGGTGCATATATGAAATGAGTTGCCAGAGGAAGCGGGTATAATGACAACATTTTTAAAAAACATCTGGATGGGTATATGAATAAAAAGGGTTTAAAAGGATATCAGCTAAATGCTGCAAATGGAACTAGGTCAGCTTGACAGTTTTGGTCAGTCCGGACGAGTTGGACCGAAGGGTTTGTTTCAATCCTGTATGGCTTTATGACTCTGAGTAGTTGTAATTTTGGGTAAACAGACATAACCATTGCATATAGCGCTATTAACTAAATCTCTAATCTTCTTACAAAGTCCCATTTAAACACACACACACAAATGTCACGTTGATTCTTAGGAAAGATTAAAAATCTGCAAAGTCAGTTCAGTAGCCTTTGCTTTCCAATTCCAACGTCAACATGTTCTTTCTTCAACCAGAATTAAAGTACAAGACAACTCCTTCACTTGAAAAATGTCTCTTCCTTCTGTGTTAAACCTGGGGCATGAGTGGTAAGTGGTTTTCTTTAAATTTAAGCTTTTATTTACTGCAGAAAACAGGTAGTTTCAGCTGGGGAGTACAACTGTACATCCTTCTGTATATTTTTCTCTCTCTCTCTGTTTTGGTGTCATTGTAACTGGTTTCCAATTCCAACCTGCACAGTCAACTGAGTACCAACTCGTCCTTGGCTCTTGGTTATCTGCACATTGCAGGAACTCACAGCCATAAAACAAAGTTCACAGAGGGAATCAAATTCTTTACTGTGCAACTATGCAACCATCCTGGTAAAATGCATTTTAACAACATGGTTATTTCTCATTGCAGTCCACAGATTTTAAAGACAGAAAAATAAAAAATTGTCCTTACAATTAGTATAACCAACCCTATCTGGCATGTTATGACATACCTTTCCAGCTTGAACCCAGGCCTTGTGAGCTCGAGGCACTGATACCACTGCTGCACCACAAGAGCCTTAGATGCATTATATGTCGGTTTAGTTTCATTAATGTTTTGTATAGAACTAGTTATTCTTAATTGGGCCTATTGGTATTTAATTAGGAGGTAATTGAGAAGCAGTTAAACTATTATAATTGAGGGAAAGCAGATTGATTGAAGCACCAGAATATTGATCGACCCATTCAAATTGCCTGCCGTCATTTGCAAATTGCTAAATGACTGCAAGTGGTTTCTTTTTTAAATGTTCTAGGAGAAAGGGAGGACTGCAGATGCTGGAGATCAGAGCTGAAAATGTGTTGCTGGAAAAGCGCAGCAGGTCAGGCAGCATCCAAGGAGCAGGAGAATCGACATTTCGGGCATGAGCCCTTCTTCAGGAATGAGGAAAATGTGCCAAGCAGGCTAAGATAAAAGGTAGGAAGGAGGGATTTGGGGGATGGTTGTTGGAAATGCGATAGGTGGAAGGAGGTTAAGGTGAGGGTGATAGGCCGGAGTGGGGGTGGGGGCGGAGAGGTCAGGAAGATGATTGCAGGTTAGGAAGGTGGTGCTGAGTTAGAGGGTTGGGACTGAGACAAGGTGGGAGGAGGGGAGGCATGCAGGTCCTTGGACTCCTCCATCGCCAGACCGTAGCAACACGATGGCTGGGGGAAATGCGCCTCATCTTCAGCCTAGGAACCCTCCAACCACAAGGGATGAACTCAGATTTCTCCAGTTTCCTCATTTCCCCTCCTCCCACCTTGTCTCAGTCCCAACCCTCTAACTCAGCACCGCCTTCCTAACCTGCAATCTTCTTCCTGACCTCTCCGCCCACACCCCCACTCCAGCCTATCACCCTCACCTTAACCTCCTTCCACCTATCACATTTCCAATGCCCCTCCCCCAAGTCCCTCCTCCCTACCTTTTATCTTAGCCTGCTTGGCACACTTTCCTCATTCCTGAAGAAGGGCTCATGCCTGAAACATCGATTCTCCTGCTCCTTGGAGGCTGCCTGACCTGCTGCGCTTTTCCAGCAACACATTTTCAGCCCTTTTTTAAATGTATCTTGTACATGTATTCTTCATATCTTTTAAAAAAATCTTCATCGAGGGGAGGAACCCAGTGAGTCAAATATATAGTAAACTCTTAGGCACAGCTTTTTGCCTTTAGAAGAAAATCTACATTCTATGAAAAATATAATAGCAGAGGTTTTGGGAAAGTCATTATACAGGGTCAGCTGAACCATTTGACACTATAACCAAAACCCATGCAGTTGTTTTGTCTCCTTTCCTGCAATGTTTTGCAAAACTAAAGTATTGCTAGTCTGAATTGAGGAAAAAAAAAAGTTCATTTGCCTCAAAAGGAAGATTTCCAAGTTAATGATTTGTAAGTTGACGCCACAACTTCAGGAGATAAGGGTCCAGGGTTGTACTGAAGAATTGCTCTGTTGATAGAAGTACTTACTACACTTACCAGTAGTTGAATATCAAGAAAATGTAACAACTTTTGAAGAGGAAGAGAAGTTTGTCAGGTATCTGATAATTCCTTCGTCTTCATGCAAGATCACCAAGAGATTAATGTTGACTTTCAAAAATGAACTGGATGCAAACTTGAAAGGGAATGTTTTTCAGGGCTGTCAGGTTTGTTACAAAGTTGAAGCCGTGTATTGCACCTTTAAGAGTGAATGTAAGCTGAAAGCTGGCAAACACTTGTCATGTCACAGAGTGTGCTGGAAAATTGAAAGATGTAACATTTTGGCTATAACCTAGATACCAGATGTTTTCAGAGCTGTTCAAATTTAACCAAACAGTTTATATTATACTAAAATTTCAACTAATTTGAATTTTACTGTTTTGACAACACTGAACCAATGAGACAACCCAATGCTTGGGGGATAAAAGCAGGCATTTTTGGACAGTTGGCCAGAAACAGCACCAACTACTATAGAAAGTCTGCTATTCACCAAACTCTGTATCAAAGATACCTTTTCATATGAAGCATCTTTGCAGCAGAAGACTGAAGATGACCCCGGATGATCTACAAACAGAGAAAGATCGACACCAGAGATGACAGCCACTGTCTGGTTTTGAAAATTAAATTGTTGTAAATTTAATAGTGGCTTTATTGGATCAGTATATTGTTCTAAAGTGGGAGGTGGATAACAAATCTTTCAGAGAAAGGAGGCAGAGAGTTTTAAATAGTTGTTGTTTAATTTTCACCTTTAGTGATAAAAATAAAATTGATATTTCGATAAATAGTTGAATTTGGGTAGTTCTCTGTCACTTATACTTTATCAGATTATGGGACAAGATGAGCTTTTCTGTGTGTTTGGTTTATTAGCAGAAAGATGTACCACCATATCGTAACAGTTTGGGGCTCAAGTTTGTGTTTTGGACAAGTTTAGACAGAACTAATCTGAGATTTGGACAGATTTGAAATGATTTATGGTACAAAAGATCACAGTGGATTTAAACCTTTGTCGATGACTGTCCTAGATCTTTAAATAAAATGTAGAGGAGATAATTTGTTTAATTTGGGGTATTTGTGGTTGGTTAAATTGAAAGTGAGAGAACTGGCACTTAAAGTTGCTGAAGAGGTTCTGAGGTTTGAACAATATTCCCAAATTTGCCAAGAAAGTTTTGAAAGAAAAGGAAAGACCATACTTTTAAAATTAGCAAAGAGGTTAGAATTGGGTTTAAACAAGGACAAAAGTAAAGCTGAAAGTGTAAGGGAGTTACTCAAACATTTAGGTGTGTCAGAGAAACAGACAAGTGCAGTAGAGTTAGAAAAATTGCAATTGAGGAAAATTGAGTTGGAAGATAAAGAAAGAGAGAGAGAGAGAAAATGAGAGAGAAAAAGAGAGAGAGATGAAATCAAAAGACAGAGAGGATTTAAAAAAAAAGAGAAAGAAGTTTCTTAGCTGAGCAAAGAGAGAAAGAAGAAAGGGAGAGAGAAAATAAAGAGAAATGGAGAGAGAGTTTGAACTTCAGAAGTTGCAACTTAGTCAGCAAAGTCAAGTTAACTGGATGGAGATGAAGAGAGAAGGTAGTGATATTGCAAATATGTTAAAACACTGCCACATTTTGATGAGAGAGATGTTGAAGCTTTCTTTATTTCATCTGTAAAATTGGCAAGGGAAATGGAGCGGTCAGAGGACTTTTGGGTAATGTTAATTCAGATAAAGTGGTAGGCAGAGCTAGTGAGGTATTTGCAGTGCTGTCAGATGAAGGGTCAAGAGATTATGAAGGGGTGAGACAGGCTATTTGATTGCTGAGACATAGGTACCAGAAGCGCACAGACAGCAGTTCAGAAACATAAAGGAGGAACAAAGTCAGGCTTGTGTAGTGTTTGAAAGAATTAAACATAGTAATTTTGATAGATGGGTGCAGGCCATAGATAAGACATGAGATTCTAAAAGAGATTATTGTGCTGGAGGAGTTTAAAATCTCACTTCCAGAGATATTAGGAATTCATGTGGATGAAAAAAATAGTTCAAGAAGTGAGAAGAGCAGCAGAGATCGCAGATGAATATGCATTGGTACACAAGACAAAGCTTAGGTTCCAGCAAGAGTTTCATTCTGTGAGGGATAGAAACTGGGAGAAGGGGAGATCCTACACAATGAAACAAAGAGTAGAGAACACTGGTAATTGTTTACCACAGGTTAAAAAAGAAGCCCAAGAGGGTGAAAAGGAGGTAAAAGGCCTCAGGTGTTTCCACTGTCATAAAGTGGGACACGTCAATAGACAATTGACATAGGTGCAGGTGTGGGCCATTCGGTCCTTCAAGCCAGCACCACCATTCATTATAATCATGGCTAATTATCCACAATCAGTATCCTGTTCCTGCCTTATCCCCATAAGCCTTGATTCCACTATCTTTAAGAGCTCTATCCATCTCTCTCTTAAAAGTATCCAGAGACTTGATCTCCACTACCTTCTGGGGCAGACCATTCCATATGTCCACCACGCTCTGGGTGAAGAAGTTTCTCCTCAACTCTGTTCTTAATGGCCTTATTTTTAAACTGTGTCCTCTGGTTCGGGACTCGCCCATCAGCGGAAAAATGCTTCCTGCCTCCAGAGTGTCCAATCCTTTAATAATCTTATACGTCTCATTCAGATACCCTCTCATCCATCTATACACAAGTGTATACAAGCCCAGTCACTCCAACCTTTAATATATGATAATCCCGCCATTCCAGAAATTGACCTCGTGAACCTACTCTGCACTCCCTCAATAGCCAGAATGTCCCTCCGCAAATTTGGAGACCATAACTGCACACAATATTCCAGGTGCAGTCTCACCAGGGGCCCAGTACAGTTGCAGAAGGACCTTTTGCTCCTATACTCAATTCTTCTTGTTATGAAGGCCAGCATGCCATTAGCTTTCTTCACTGCCTGCTGTACCTGCATGCTTGCTTTCATTGACAGATGTACAAGAACACCTAGATCTCATTGCACTTCCCCTTTACCTAACTTGACTCCATTTAGATACTAATCTGCCTTCCTGTTTTTGCCACCAAAAGTGGATAACCACACATTTGTCCACTTTAAACAGCATCTGCCATGCATCCATCCACTCACCTAGCCTATCCAAGTCACCTGCATTCTCATAACATCCTCCACACATTTCACCCTGCCACCCAGCTTTGTGCCATCAGCAAATTTGCTAATATCACTTTTCATGCCTTCAGCTATATCATTGATGTATATTGTAAATAGCTGCAGTCCCAGCACCGAACCGTGTGGGACCCCACTGGTCATTGCCTGCCATTCTGAAAGGGACCTGTTTATCACTACTCTTTGCTTCCTGTCAGCCAGCCCGTTTTCAATCCAAGTCAGTATTTTGCCCCCAATACCAAGTGCCCTAATTTTGCTCACTAATCTCTATGTGGCACTTTATCAAAGGCTTTCTGAAAGTCCAGGTACACTACATCCACCAACTCTCCCTTGTCCATCTTCATAGTTACATCTTCAAAAGTTTCCAGAAGATTAGTCAAGCACGATTTCCCCTTTGTAAACCCATGCTGACTCTGACCTATCCTGTTACGTCTATCCAAATGAGTTGTAATTTCATTTTTTATAATTGACTCTAGCATCTTTCCCACCACTGATGTCAGGCTAACCGGTCTATAATTCCCTGTTTTCTCTTTCCCTCCCTTCTTGAAAAGTGGGACAACATTAGCCACCCTCCAATCTACAGGAACTGATTGTGAATCTATGGAACATTGGAAAATGATTACCAATGCAACCATGATTTCTAGAGCCACCTCCTTAAGTACCCTGGGATGCAAACCATCAGTTCCCAGAGACTTATCAGCCTTCAGACCTAACAGTCTATCCAACTCCATTTCCTACCTAATATAAATTCCCTTCAGTTCATCCATCACCCTAGGTGCTTCAGCCACTATTACATCTGGGATATTGCTTGTGTCTTCCCCAGTGAAGACAGATCCAAAGTACCTATTCAACTCTGCTGCCATTTTCTTGTTCCTCATAATACATTCATCCGTTTCTGTCTTCAAGGGCCCAATTTTAGTCTTAACCTTTTTTTTTCTTTTCACAGACCTAAAAACGCTTTTACTATCCTCCTTTACATTTTTGGCCAGTTTGCTTTTGTACCTCATTTTTACTCCACATAAAGTCACAGTGCTGCTTGTGAAAGAAAGGCACTGTGAGAAAAGATGTGGTAAAAGCAATTAGAAAACCCCAAGAAAAGCCGAGGAGCTACAGGAGAGTGCACAGCCTAGGCAGGGACTGGGTATGGGGTTGTGGATAAAGATTTCACCTCTGTGGATAATGTTTATTCAGAAAGAACAGGGAGAGAAGACAAAGAAGTCATAATTTCAAGACAGATATGATCTAACCAGTCATGACAGTAAAGATGAAGGTATTTGCACTTTTTCTGACCTGCTGGCCGAGAGAGTGGTAATTTGTGGGTTAGATGAACAGAGGTTTAATGTTCCCCAATGTAAGATCAGGTTGGAGTGTCAAAACTGGGGAACAGTGGGAGTGATTGACAGAGTGTCAGTTCTAGGAATCCAGTTTGTTCTTGGGAATGATTTAGCAGGATCCAAGGTGGGTGTGACACCTATTGTTGTGGAAAAGCCAAAGGAGGACCAGGGAACTGAGGAGTTAAAGGAAAAATACCCAGGAATTTTCCCCGACTGTATAGTAACATAACTATCATAAGTCACAGCACAAAGCAAAAATTAAAGAGAAAGAAGAAAGAATTGAGGTTCAGTTAGCGGACACCCTGTTTGATGTAATGGTGCAGGAAAAACCTGAACAGGCAGAGGGTCAGGCAGATACATTTAGTCCTGAAAGGCTAACAGAAAGATGAGATAATAAAAGATATACATGTTGATGCATACTCAGAAAAGGAGTCTGAGAATATTTCTGAAATTTATTATTTTAAAGTTAGAATCCTAAGGCGGAAATGGAGAGTTAGTGCAGAGGAGAAATGGGCCGAAGTGCACCAGATTGTGTTGCCAGTAGCAGACAGACAGGAGGTGTTACAGGTAGCACATAAACTACTTGTAGGAGGTCTCCTTGGTATATAGTAGACTCAGATTAAGGTACAAAAACATTTCTATTGGCCTGGAATGCACAAGGATGTGGATTCCAGAAAGGAATTCAGAAGGAAGTGGATGTGATGCTCAATGAAGATATCATCAAACTGAGCCAGGTTTGGGAACTAAAATGATTGGAGTTCACCAGTTGTGTCAGTTCCCAAACCTGACAGGATTCAATGATTTTGTGTGGATTATCGGAAAGTCAATGCCGTAACAAAATCAAACTCATACCCAACACCAAGATTGGCGGACTGCATAGAGAAAGTTGGACAAGCTTTGGACTGCATCACAAATTTGGATTCACACTGTGGTTATTGTCAGGTAACATTATCAGTGAAAGCAAAAGAAACGTCTGTGTTTGGAACTCCAAATGGGCTATATCAATTCAAAAGGATGCCCTTTTGAATGAAGAACATAAGAGCCACATTCCAAAGACTCATGAACAAAGTTGTGACTGGGTTAACAAACTGCTTCAGGAAGATAATGCTGGAATTGAATGGCCAATTGATTACTTTCAAAGAAACTCAACACCCACCAGAGAAAATATTCTACCATTGAAAAGAAATTATTGATACTGCCCTTACGCATTTTAATGCTTATGTGACGAATAGTGTATACGGATCACAATCCTCTTACATTCTGGGAACATTTTAAAGACAAGAATATGAGACTATTTTGTTGGAGTCTTATGTTACAGACTTTTAATTTATAAATCGTACATGTTGAGAGTCGTAAGAATGTGATAGCAGATATGTTATTGTGGATTTAACGGACAAGTATAGATAAGGCTTAATGTCTTATGCATTTCATGGTAATGGGGTTAAGAATTTGAAAAAATATGAAGTCATGCACTTTAAACAATGCATGTTGTCTTTATGCCTGTCTATTCCTGCCAGCTAATTGGTACCCACCTCAGTATTTCATTTTAACAGACTTGTAACAAGACATTGCATCAAATTCCATTATTACTGATTTGTGCTTCAGACAGCAGCAAAGTGACAATATTAATGTAAAAGAAACCTGTTCACAAAGATCTCTACATATGCAGATTTTCTCTTTTATGATGGTAGTTTGAATTTTGTGTCAAGTCAAGGGGATTCCCATGCTTTTCGCAATAGTCATGTCATCAAACAGGGTAAGCGTCAATGACATAGAAGGATGCTTACAGAGAACAAACCAAAAGGTAAGATGCATTCATTACTCCTCATCTTTAATTAAATTTCATCGAGCAAAGCAAAAATTGAAACAGATACTTCGGATTAAGGTAGAAGAACTGTCACAGGCTTTTATATATATATATATATATATATGATAATGTGTGTGTGTGTGTGTGTGTGTGATGAACTTTAATTATCATAATGAAGAAATTCCATATCCCATAAATATAAATTAAGTTTTGCATTGCAATTGATGCTCTGCATCAGTAATTATTATGAACACAGTTCTTCAATAAAAAAAACCCAGATAAGCTTTTTCTAGGGTTTTTACAATACAGCTAACAGAGTGAAATGGCAAGTTCTCATCAGTTCAGTGATTTCTAATTGATTAGAGCAGAGGGAGGCTTCAACATTCGGTGCCATGGGGAAATGTATAATCACTGACATCAACTTTTGGATTTCTACATTAACTGTAGTGGCATAAATTTCAAAAGTTGTTGTCAGTTTGAAGAATAATATTAGCAAGTGCCAGCAATTTTGACATCATTACTACTCCAAAATCTAGGCCATGCAGTCTTTAGTTATTGTCCAAATTAGGGTTGTTCTAAAGATTTACAATCTGAATGGGATATAAGAACAGAAAGGACCTTTGTGGCAGTGGATCACATGCATGATAAACCTAAGATGAGCCAAATTCTTCTTATGCATTGACTTTTATTTACCTTATATGCTCATTTCCTTTAATTTATCTCTGATTATTTATTTGCATGTGACAACTCTCTAACCACAGGAGGGTGCAATCAAAATGTAAGTGCTCAATAAATGAACTGCTCTGTATCTGCTAATGGAGTTCACACTTTATTAGAAGGATGTCAATTCCCCACTCCACATAAAATATCTCACTGAGAAAGTATGTAAAATACTTCATCCATGAGGTTCACTGAGAATTGACGATTGCAGCTGCCAGATTTAAGCAGACTTGAACTTGAGCCTCTGATCTTTCATGATTGATGCACTTGAATGTGAATAAATTATTCTGCTGGTTTTTGCATCAAACAATAAAACAATCTGGCTTACAGTGCACCTCTCAGAATTTTAATCAAGATGCAACGATTTGTCTAGCATTAGATGTTCATGTTGCATTTTTTGTTTTTCCTAAACATGCTTTCTCTTCTCTATGTACCAGATGCCCAAAAGCAAGAACTAACAAGCACTTTTGATAATTATCCTACAACTTTGTTTTGCTTCATTGTCATTATAACTCATTTTCCGTCTATGTCAGAACATATCAATGGGACATTTATTTTGTGTAGTCTAAAACTAGAAATTTAATTTACAATTAATTATAAAATAAACTGATCTTGTTCAGCAAATTTGCACTTTATTCTGGTCATTCTGTATATTTTTTTCAAAAGTTCATCACATTTACTTGTGCTTATATTGTCCTTTATTCTATCATAAAACATGCCAAAAGTCTTCACCGAATGATTATGAAAAGAATTTTGACAACAAGTCACAGGAGATGATCGACGTAAGATTTTAAGGAGTCTTTTAGAAGAAAGGAAAGTGAAGAGGCAGGCAGATTCCAGAAGGGATTTCTAGCGTTTAGGATTCAGACAGCTGAAGCAACAACCCCCAGTGGTGGTGGACATAAAATTGATTAGGCTCAAGAGCACAGATACCTCAGCAAGTTCTCAGATTGAATGAGATCGCAGAAGCGGGGATAGTCCAGGCTGCAGTGTGATTTGAAAAGAGAGATAAGATTTTAAAGATAGAATTGAGATAGAATCATAGATACATAGAACCATACAGCACGGAAACAGACTCTTTGGTCCAGCCAGTCCCTGCCGAACATAATCTCAAACTAAACTAGTCCCACCTATCTGTTTCTGCCCCATATCCCTTCACACCTTTCCTAGTCATGTACTGATTCAAATGTCTTTTAAATGTTGTATTTGTACCCACTTCCACCACTTCCTCAGGAAGTTTATTCCACACATGAACTACCTCTGTGTAAAAACTTTCCCCCTGTGTCTTTTTTAAATCTCTCTCCTCTCACCTTAAAAATGTGCCCTCTAGTCTTGAAATCCCCCATATGAGGGAAAGGACCACTGCCATTAACTCTAACTATACCCCTCATTTTCTAAATGATCACCTCTCCAGTGAAAAAGATCCCAACCTATCTAGCCTTTCTTTCCAACTCAAACCTTCTATACTCAGGCAACATCCTGGTAAATCTCTTCTGAACCCTCCCCAGCTTAATAATAGCCTTTCTATAATTGGACAGGGTTCTCCAGAAGAGGCCTCACCAACGTCCTGTACAACCTTAACATGACATCCCAACTCTTGTACTCAAGGGGCTGAGCAATGATGGCAAGCATGCCAAATGCCTTTTTAACCATCCTATCCAAATGTGATGCAAACTTCAAAGAATTATGCACCTGAACCCCTAAGACCCTCTGTTCTACAACATTTTGTTACTTAATCAGTTGGGATTCTATGCAGTCAGTTCCCTTGGGAACTCCTCATAGCGTTCATCTATCTGTAATAAAGCAACAAGTACAGTGGTCAGATTATGGATAAGGGGAATTGTTGCTGGATTATTAATCTAGAGATCCAGGTAATGTCCAGGGGGCCTGAGTTCAAACTCCACCGTACAAACAATGGAATTTGAATTCAATAAAAACTGGAGTTTGGAGTCTAATAATGACTGTGAAGCCATTGTTGACTTTTGAGATGTAAAAAAACCCACCTAGTTCATTAATGTCCTTTAGAGAAGGAAGCTGCCACCTTTTACTCTCTAGGCCTACAATAATTGGTTAATTCATAACTGTCCTCTAGGCAGTAAAGGATAATAAATGCTGGCCAATCCAGAGACACCTGTATCACATGAAATCTGGCACAAAAAATGCAGCAAAATACTCTTCAGTCTCATTACTATTTGAGAAGTTTGGGTAGACAATGAAAGATAAAATGGAGAAAGGGTACATGGAAGAATGTTCTCTGAGCAAAGTGCTTTACAAATGTTGTCTTGCCTCCTTTGTCCTCCCCACCCCAGATGTTTCATATGCTTCCTTTTGTCCCAGTTGCCAAGTCTGCTGCCACAAATGGCGGGGACTTTAGCAGAGCCCATCTGGCTTCCAAAGCCCAGAGAGCTCAGGCCAACAGCATCTGCGTCATTAAAGCTGCCATGTTATCTCAAGCACTGTTGTTGCACCACATTGTTGCATCATATTGGAGTTACAGACAAACAAGATCAACAAGCTGTAGTTACAAAACTTTTTCACCTATCTGTTTAACAAAGTGTTCTAGTGACACATACCAGATTCATGTTTATGCATCGGGAACATTATTGCATCAACTAAATGTCTCTCAGATTTGCTTGCTGCTAGCAAAGTGGCCTCTCTTTTTGAGGAATATTAAGCAAGTGCCAAAGGCAAGCATTGGTGTCTGAAAAGAGCAGAAGCTGCTTATTTAGGTACTATTTTATCTTGTGATCTGGATGGGGTGAGGAGAGGTGAGTGGTTTTAGATTTTGTGAGTTACTTCCCTGTGTTGCCTCAGAACTGTAGCATTTATGAATCAGAATATCCCAGAGATTTGCATTAGCAAAGCAGGTGGCTGTTTTCAATCCCTTTCTTCATTTCACCTTTCTTCTGTTGCTCCTCCTGCACTATAGCCATAAAGCACTCATCACCTTCTTCATCCTGATGTTCCAGCCTTCATGTTTATGCAGTGTTGTGATAGATGCTACAATCCATGGACATTCTGAATACCATGTATAGAATTCTCTGAGAGGGCTCCCACAGACTGTCCAGGCACCTAAATCACATCTGCAACATCCCAATTGCTTACTCAGCAACAATCCTGTTGCTGCAATGCCGCAAAACATTGGAGCAATAATAGTCTGTTTGGCTGATTAGGTTGTACCTTCCTGATCCCTCATACAAATGTCATCGACAGATCTCCCAAAGGAAGCAGAGGTAAACATATCAAAGACTGTGGTAAATCTAACACCCAGTTGCAATCTGTGTCCACCAAATACACCTTAGCAGAAAGTCACATACCGGAGGCTGCAAATATCAGCGATTACCTGACAAGAAACTGCAAACATTCTCAATCACTGTTGCTCAGGTCATGTCCAGTGTGTTTAGCTGTTGCCAGTATATCTTGTACTAGGGACATCATCTCCTGATGCTTTCCCCTCTCCTGTGGAGTGACAGGTTGTTAAAGGAGAAGGCTGCTGCTCAGTTGCTGTGCCTCTCATCTGTGGAGAGCTCTTAAGCAGCCCCCATGCTGAACGATAACAGATGGGAAGTGCAGACCAAAGGCAAAAGAAATCCAAGTTTGTAAAATTGGCTTTTGATATTTTGTAAATCCATTTCAGTACAAGTACACACTCAGAACGAGTTTATGTGAGGATAAACTTTTCACTTAAACAGTGAACCAGGTGTTAACACTCATTAGCTAAAATTTGGAGGTGCCAGTGTTGGATTGGGGTGTACAAAGTTAGAAATCACACAACACCAGATTATAGTGTAACAGGTTTATTTGGAAGCACTAGCTTTCAGAGTGCTGCTCCTTTATCAGGTGATTGTGGAGTGTAACATCGTAGAAAACAGAATTTATTGCAAAAGTTTGCAGTGTGATGTAACTGAAATTATATATTGAAAAAGAACTGAAACCAACATGTCCATTCTAAAAGATGAAAGACTTAACAAACAATCCAGCTCTTTATCAATATATAATTTCAGTTACATCACATAGTAAACTTTTACTATAAATTCTGCGTCCTACGATCTCATACTCCACAACGACCTGATGAAGGAGCAGCACTGCGAAAGCTAGTGCTTCCAACTAAACTTGGACCATAGCTGGATGTATGTGTGATTTTTAACTCCTTAGTTAAAACATGTGTTGTTGGCATGTTGCTTCCCCACAGCAACTCAAGGAGTCATAGCGATGTACAGCACAGAAACAGACCCTTTGGTCCAACTCGTCCATGCCAGCCAGATATCCTATATAAATGTTGTCCAATTTGCCAGCATTTGGCCCATATCCCTCTAAACCCTTCCTATTCATATACCCATCTAGACACCTTTTAGATGTTGTATCATACCAGCATCCACCTCTTCATCTGGCAGCTCATCCCATTCACACACCACTCTTAATGTGAAGAAGTTGCTCCCTATGTTCCTTTTCAATCTTTCCCATCTCAGCCTTTGAAGCTCCAGGGAAAACAGCCCCAGTCTATTCAATCTCTCCCTATAGCTCAAATCCTCCAACCCTGGCAACATTGTGGTAAATCAATTCTGACTCTTCAAATTTCACAACATCCTTCTAATAGCAAGGAGAGCAGAATTGCATGCAATATTCCAAAAGTGGTCTCACCAACGTCCTGTATAACCGCAACATGATCTCCCAACTTCTATATTCAATGCACTGACCAATAAAGGTAAGCATACCAAATGCTTTCTGCACTATCCTGACAACCTGTGACTCCACTTTCAACAAACTATGAACCTGCACTCCAAAGTCTGTTTGTTCTGTAACACTCCCCAGGACTTTGCCATAAAGTGTATAAGTCCTGCTCTTATATGCTTTTCCAAAATGCAGCACCTCACATTTATCTTAATTAAATTCCATCTGCCACTCCTCAGCCCATTGGCCCATCTGATCAAGATCCCATTGTATTCTGAGGTAAACTTCTTTGTTGTCCATTACACCACAAATTTTGGTGTCATCTGCAAACTTACTGACCATAACTCCTAATAATTTATACAAATGACGAAAAGCAATGGACCCAGCACCGATCCTTGTGGCACACTGCTGGTTGCAATTCCTATGGTTCTAGCATGTTATGTTATCCTTGATGATCTCCAGAAAATACAAGACACTGATGGCCCTGCTAAATTCAGAATCCTGAAATGAGCATTTAACATTTTAAACAGCCAACCAGCCCAGCCCATGTACATTTCTCACATTCTGCAGACTGGGCTCAGGTAGAATTTGGCAGGCTCTTACAAACTTCCTGACACTTCTGCCGCATCAGACATTTTAACCAATCATTCATGTGGAAACTTACCAACCCTGACAGCTTAAAATTCACCTCATATTTTTACTTTCATCATCATCATTATTCTGTTCTCGGGGCTGTTCTATGTTTCCTCTAGACCTTTACAGCTCATATATATTAGAACGATTCACATGGATTAACATCAAGATTCATTGCCCTAAGGAGTCCTCACTGGCATTGACAACTAAGAAACATTTTTTGTCTCTTTATTTGAGAAAGAACACAATTGTATTAGAAGCCATTTGGAGAAGGTTCATTCTATGATTCCCGTGATGAGGAGATTGCCTTATGAGAAAGGTTGGAAGGTTTGGATTAGTATTCACTGGAGTTTCGAAGAATGAGAGGTGATTTTGTTGAAACATAAGATCTTGAAGGGACTTGACAAGATGGATGCTGAAAGCATGTTTCTTCTTGTATAAGATACTAGAACCAGGGGACATTGTTTAGAAATATGTTGTTTCCTATCAGAGGTGCAGATGAGAATTGTTTTCTCTCGGTAGAGCTTGGGTCTATGAAGCAATGGAAATTGTGTTTTGAATATTTTTGAGTCAGAGGTAGGTAAATTCTTGATAGACAAGGGAGTCAAAGGCTATGAGGGGTAACCAGAGAAGTAGATTGAGTCCATCATCAGATCAGCCAAAAACTGGCCTTGTCAACAATGCTCTCATCAAATGAAAAAGTTAAACATAAACCAAATAGAGTCGAGAGTGTGTTGCTGGGAAAGCACTGCAGGTCAGGCAGCATCCGAGGAGCAGGAGAATTGATTTTTCGGGCATAAGCCCTTCATTAGGATCCTTGAATGTTGCCTGACCTGCGGTGCTTTCCCAGCAACACACTCTCGACTCTGATCTCCAGCATCTGCAGTCCTCACTTTGTCCTAGTTGATAAGCTGATTAGATACGTGAAATATGTCCTGGACTTAACTGCACTGAGAATAATGAACTGCTGAGTTACTTTAATCACAAGGATTGTTCCTGATATATGTCTTCATGTCGAGGATGTAGCTACTGCTACCTACTTTTTTTCCTTTTATAGGACACAAACACCATGTGATCATTAGCCTGATCACTAATTTGAGTGATCAGATCTGTTAATGGATTATCTTTAGATGGTTCAAGTTGTTTTGTGAGTGATATAGATGCTAGTCTGAATGCTGCACATGCCCGTGCACTGAGGATTCCAACTCTTTGAACAGCTCGTAGTTAGCCACAATTTGCAAACAAGTCCCGACTCTCACTAGCATTTCAAGATATGTCAAGTAACAATCTCAAAATCCAAATGTCAAACTAATAGCCCCAGGATCCTTCAAAATGAAAACTATAAAAGATCAGAAGCTTGAAGAATACCAAACTGACTGTCTCAATGTCATTCTGCCCAGCTCAAATATGTTTAATGAACAGATCCAGCCACCTATATAACCTTTAACAGGTTGCCTTAGCTTCTTTGAAATTTCATAACTGGAGGTTAGGAGGGAAAAATAATTGGTTTTTGTGCATTCAACTGATTAAATCTCTCAATTGTTTCGTTCCTCCCATCCATTTTACAGTTTTAAAATCAGCCCATATTTAATGGAGAGACTGTGATTTTGATTGTTTCTTTTTATCTTTGAGTCTTTTGTGTATTCTGACTGAATTTAAAAGGCCAGTGAGCAAGCTGAGCATAGACAAAGAAAAATACTGCATCTTTATCACAGTTACAATGAATGACATTGTGAGTTGTGTTTGTTGAATTTACAAGGACATTTATACATCTTTTGAGTTTATTTTATAGATGGAGCAACTTAAATTCAAAGAAGCAGTTCAATTTGACATGACAGCACAATGCATTTTAAAACAGACCACGAACACTGTTTGGTATGAACTGGATTTGTAGCTTATTTATTTGAAGTTTACAGTTGCTTTAAGAACATGAGACATGAATTCTAGATCATCTACACATACTGTGTGAAGTCCTCTGAAGTAGATGTTCAAAGATAATTTCAATTCTTTCAGGAAACGTTACATTTATTTTATAGATATCATTATATCAAATTCTGTACATTACAAAGCCAGAAACCACTACCACAATGAAAGAAGTTTGAAGCTTATGGATTTATGGCTAATCTCCAGGTGCTGAGACTGTCCCATAGCTAGCAATGCTAAAATCAATTGAACTGCCCTCAAATTACCAAGCAAAGTTTCCAGGTCAAGGATTACGAGCCATATTTCCGAACTTAATCAATATATCCAATGAGCAATTAACTAGTTGAGCTTCGATCTTAAACACAATGCTGAAAATGTAAGGTTTCATTTCTTGGGGCATTTCTTGGGAAGCATGGGCTTGATTTTATGGGTCTCTCTCTTGTTGTATGAAGTCGTATAAAGCATGGCGGGTGGTCAAACTGCTAGAATCCCACCAATCCCTGTGCTACAAAAATTGGATGTGGGCAGCCAATTAACTTGACAGCAGCTTCAGTTTTAGAAACAACCGGCAGTTATCAACAAAACATTTGACTTGAATATGTGGCATAATACATTTTTTGTCAGGCAGGAGAGGGGAGGCCATATTCTAAGTGCAACTCATCAAAAGGCACAAAGGAAACGGTTTATCCTTTGGGGTGCCCTGTGCACATTGAGAACACCTCTCACTGAGATGCTCTCCACCATATCCCCTCCCTAACCCTCCTCCTGTTTTGTTACTTCCTATGAATCAGAGCCTAAGATAGGGTGGACAGTGAGAGCCTTTTTCCTCGGAATGTGAGAGCTAGCACAAGGGGACATAGATATAAATTGAGGGGTGATAGATGTCAGAAGTAGTTTCTTTAACTAGAGAGCAATGGGGTGTAGAACGCACTCCCTGCAACAGTAGTCAACTTACCAACTTTAAGGGCATTTAAATTGTCATTGAATAAACATGTAGATGACAATGGAATAGTGTAGGAAAGATGGGTTTCAAATTGGTTCCATGAGTCGGCACAACATCGACGGCTGAAGGGCCTGTACTGTACTGTCATGTTCTATGTTCTAAACCTGCCCTGACCCCTTCATCCACCTCCTTCTGCTACTCAATCCCAGCTGGGATCAATATCCCTGACTTGCTTCTCTCTGGGTCCAATGTTGCCTTCATCTAAGGGCTCTTTTGCAATCCCAACAGCTCCTGCCACTGAGATTTGGTGCTGTCACGACCTCTAGAGCTATGTGCCAATCAGATTGCCCAGCAGCACCTAATGAAAGAGCATCATTCCACAGAGTAGTAGAAGCCCCATTCTCACTGTCTGGAGATAGCTAGCAATGTTTTATGGGAGGTGGACTTGTTTGCTGTTTCTGGGTGGATATCTCTCTCCAGGAGGAAGTTGGAGAATGTGACCAGTACAATCTCAACCACCCCTCACCACTGTAGTTTTCAGCTTGTGATAGTTAAATTATACTAATATTCTCTTATTATTAAAATGGAAACGCATGATAGTTCTACACACATGCCCCTTCCTTAATGTTGTACTCTATTGTTCCTTGGTAAATATCATCACCAAACAGATCTGAGCTTCAAATCATTTACCCTGTTGTTTCTTAAGAGCTTCCAACTCAATTTGAAACTTTTGGTCTGACCCCTTCCCCTAATTCTATGAGACCTTTAGCCTTTTTTTGGTCAAGTATATTTTCTTCTTCATGGTCTGCTCAAACAATTATCCAGCCTTTGCTTTTCTTTTGAAGCCTGGATCTCTTCCACTTGCTGTTGCTCTTGTTTCTGAAAATAAATAAATGAGTGATTTGCTGTACATCTTCACCTGTTTTCACAGATCTATCACTTTCTCCAGCATTGCTTTTCACTCAAACTGATGTTTCTGTTGCTGCAGCAGCAGAGCCTGATCTCTTCGTATGCAGATTCCTCCAGATCTTTCCATAAACCAGAAGTCTTTTCATTGGGTTGATTGAACACAGCTTAACAGTTTATTCTATATTTGCACTTTCTCTAACACTCTTCTTTCAGCTTTGTAAGCTGAGTGAAAGTATCCCCTAAGGACTTTATCATCTCACCCCCAGACCATAACTTTGCAATTTGCTTTGGTAAGTGTACAGTGAAAATTACCCAGAGTAAGTTAGCTAGGTTGACTACTAGATTTTAACCAGACAAAATTACACAATGAAACACAAATAACAGAATAAAGAACCCCTACAGACTTAATTATGCTCTTCCGAATATAGACATCAATTCCAATAAGCAAACTCTCTTTAAAAACCAGTATAAATGGAACACGTGCTTACAGATTGAAGTTGAAAAGAGAGAATTTCCACACAGCTCCCTGTTGAACTTCCCAGTTCAAGACTGAACTAAAACTGCTCAATCCAGCTAAAGAGCTGACCACTCCCCTTTCATTAGACAGGTCACTTCTGAACATGACCACTTTGGCCTGAAGTCTCATCTGTTTACTTATATACAAAAGACCTCTCAAAATCTTTTTCATCTCTGTACCAAACCAGACTGATCGGAGCCTGGCCGAATTTATTGTCCCTCTGAAAAAAATCAAGGACAGAGTCTCCTTGAGACAAGGAACAGCTTTTAGAGAAAAAAAGAACTAGCTTTGTGACAATATTCACAGATTTATCTTGAGCTAGAACTTCAGCCTTTTCTTCTTGAGCTTTCAATTTTCTCTCTATGAATTGAGATTTTGCTTCAGATTATCCAAAACAAAGTGAAATATTCCGTTCGTCCTTCATAGGTTTTTTCCCCAGTGTTTCTTGAATAGTTTTCTGGTGTTTTTGTTGCCTCTCTGAGGTTTGACTGTTTCTGTGAATTGTGGCTAGCAGGGGATTACAGTACATTGGTATATCTGCAACTGTTAGTCTGTCTGTATCCATAATGTAGAACATCGGCAACATTGAGGTAGATTGTTTGCACTTGTGCTTGGAGTACGATTAATCCGGCACATGAAATTGATAAACCATAGTACATTGAATACTTTACATTTGTAATGGTTAGTCATGGCTTCCCATGTCTATGGATATGTATTTTTTTAAAAATACCTAGGGACAATACATTGGCACTTGTCCCTGTGTCAATTTTAGCCAATTAAAAAAATTATCAGTAGCTTTCTGAAGCCACATAATTTGCATGTTTGAACATAGAAAGTATGAGGAAAAGTTGGTCATTTGGCCATTCGAGTCTGATTTGTTATTTAATAAAATACAATTGATCTGAATGTAACTTCAAATCTACATTGCTACCAACCTTTGATGACATTTCTTATAACAAAAAATACCTATCTGTGCTTTACAAAGATTCAGGAACTCTGTTGCAACACCTTTTCAGTAAGACATATTTAAAGATTCAGGACGTTCTAAGAGTTTTTTTTTGCCTTATCCAAATTAAATGGTGACCACTTATTCATAAACAGTGACCCCTCTGGTTCTTGATCGCCAAAAAAAATATTTCTCCAACCACTTTCTGCAGTGTGATGACATTGATGCATTCCAAAAGGTTGGCAGTGTGAAACATGTGTTCACTATTTATTATCTTACTCTGCACATCATCAGATTCTGGTTTGATGATAACTTTAGGCTGACAACTTTAGTATGACAGTAAGTGTTTGTAAGTGCAGCTTAACAATACTCCCTGTCCAGGATGGGAACTGACAAAGTCCTTGAAGTATATAAGGAAAGTAGGAAAGAACTTAAACAAGGAATTAGAAGGGCCAAAAGGAATCACGAAAAATCATTGGCAAACAAGATTAAGGAGAATCCCAAGACTTTTTATGCATACATAAGAAGCAAGACAGCAGCCAAGGAAAGGGTTGGTCCACTCAAGGGCAAAGGAGGGAATCTATGTTTGAAGCCAGAAGAGGGAGGTGAGATCCGAAATGAATACTTTTTATCAGTGTTCACTAATGAGAAGGAATTGGTGGAGAATGGTTTCAGGGAAGGGAGTGTCAAATTTCTAAGTCAAGCTAATATTAAAAAGGAAAACGTGTTGTGCATCTTAAAACATATTAAGGTAGATGAGTCCTTGAGTTGTAATGGGATCTATCTCAGAATATTGAGAGAGACAAGAGAATAAATTGCTGGAGTATTGACAGACATCTTTGTGCCCTCTTTGGCCACAGGTGAGGTCCCAGAGGACTGGACGATAGCCAATGTTATCCTATTGTTTAAGAAGATTAGCAAGGTTAATCCAGGAAATAACAGGCTTGTGAGTCTCATGGTGGTAGGGAAATTAATGGAAAAGGTTGTCAGGGACACGATCGATACTCAGAAGCAAATGGAATTGTTAGTGAGAACAAAATTTTGTGCAGGGAAGGGGAGAGAGGTTGTGCCTCATTAACTTGATTGAGCTTTTTAAGGATGTGAGAAAGATTATTGATGATGGAAAGGCAGTTGACGACACGGATTTCAGTAAAGCCTTTGACAAGGTCCCTCCTGACAGACTAGTACAAAAGGTGAAGTCACATAGTATTGGGGGTGAGCTGGCAAGATGGAATCAGAACTGGCTTAATCATTGGAGGCAGAGGCTAATGTTGGAAGGATGTATTTCAGAATGGAGGGCTGTGATTAGTGGTGTTGCACAAGGATCAATGTTGGGACCTATGCTGTGCGTGGTCTACATAAATGATTTGGAGGAAAACATAGCTGGTTTAATTAGTAAGTTAATGGAAAATACAAAGATTGATAGAGTTGTGGATAGTAAGGAGGATTGTCAGAGGATACAGCACAATATAGATGAGCTAGAGGTTATGGGCAGGACAATGGCAGATGGACTTTAATCCAGAGAAATATGAGGCCATAGAGTCTTGAGATGTACAGCATGAAAACAGACCCTTCGGTCCAACCCATCCATCCCGACCAGATATCCCAACCCAATCTAGTCCCACCTGCCAGCACCCGGCCCATATCCTTCCAAACCCAACTTATTCATATATACCCATCCAAATGTCTCTTAAATGTTGCAATTGTACCAGCCTCCACCACATTCTCTGGCAGCTCATTCCATACACGTACCACGCTCTGCATGAAAAAGTTATCCCTTAGTTCTCTTTTATATCTTTCCCCTCTCACTCTAAACTTATGCCTTCTAGTTCTGGACTCCCCGACCCCAGGGAAAAGACTTTGTCTATTTATCCTATCTATGCCTCTCATAATTTTGTAAACCTCTATAAGGTCACCCCTCAGCCTCTGACGCTCCAGGGAAAACAGCCCTAGCCTGTTCAGCCTCTCCCTGTAGCTCAGATCCTCCAACGCTGACAACATCCTTGTAAATCTTATCTGAACCCTTTCAAGTTTCACAACATCTTTCCAAAATGAAGGAGACCAGAATTGCATGCAATATTCCAACAGCGGCCTAACCAATGTCCTGTAGAGCCGCGCAACATGACCTCCCAACTTCTGTAATCAATACTCTGACCAATAAAGGAAAGCATACCAAACACCTTCTTCACTATCCTATCTACCTGCGACTCCACTTTCAAGGAGCTATGAACCTGCACTCCAAGGTCTCTTTGTTCAGCAACACTCCCGAGGACCTTACCATTAAGTGTATAAGTCCTGCTAAGATTTGCTTTCCCAAAATGCAGCACATCTCATTTCTCTGAATTCAACTCCATCTGCCACTTCTCAGCCCATTGGCCCATCTGATCCAGATCCTGTTGTAATCTGAGGTAACCCTCTTCACTGTCCACTACACCTCCAATTTGGGTGTCATCTGCAAACTTACTAACTGCTCCTCTTATGCTCGCATCCAAATCATTTATGTAAATGACAAAAAGTAGAAGGCCCAGCACTGACCCTTGTGGCACTCTACTGGTTACAGGCCTCCAATCTGAAAAACAACCCTCCACTACCTCCACTCTTCTACCTTCCAACCAGTTCTGTATCCAAATGGCTAGTTCTCCATAAGATCTAATCTTGCCATTCAGTCTCCCATAGGGAACCTTGTCGAACACCTTACGGAAATCCATATAGATCATATGTATGCTCTGCCCTCATCAATCTTCTTTGTTACTTCAAAAAACTCAATCAAGTTTATGAGACATGATTTCCCATGCACAAAGCCATGTTGACTATCCCGAATCAGTCCTTGCCTTTCCAAATACATGTACATCCTGTCCCTCAGGATTCCCTCCAACAACTTGCCCACCACCGACGTCAGGCTAACTGGTCTATAGTTCCCTGACTTGTCCTTACCACCCTTTTTAAACAGTGGCACCACGTTTGCAAACCTCTAGTTTTCCGGCTCCTCACCTGTGACTATCAATGATATAAATATCTCAGCAAGAGGTCCAGCAAACACTTCCCTAGCTTCCTGAAGTGCTCTAGGGTACACCTGATCAGGTCCTGGGGATTTATCCACTTTTAACCATTTCAAGGCATCCAACACTTCCTCCTATGTAATCTGAACATTTTGCAAGATGTCACCATCTATTTCCCTACAGTCTATATCTTCCATATCCTTTTCCACAGTAAATACTGATGCAAAATATCCATTTAGTATCTCCCCCATTTTCTGTGGCTCCACACAAAGGCCGCCTTGCTGATCTTTGAAGGGCCCTATTCTCTCCCTAGTTACATTTTGTCCTTAATATATTTGTAAAAACCCTTTGGATTCTCCTTAATTGTATTTGCCAATACTATCTCATGTCCCTGTTTTGCCCTTCTGACTTCCCTCCTAAGTATACTCCTACTTTCTTTATACTCTTCTAAGGTTTCACTCGATCTATTCTGTCTATACCTGACATATGCTTCCTTCTTTTTCTTCAACAAACCCTCAAATTCTTTAGTCATCCAGCATTCCCTATACCTACCAGCCTTCCCTTTCACCTGACAGGAATATACTTTCTCTGGACTCTTGTTATCTCAGTTCTGAAGGCTTCCCACTTTCCAGCCGTCCCTTTACCTGCAAACATCTGCCTCCAATCAGCTTTCGAAAGTTCTTACCTAATACTGTCAAAATTGGCCTTTCTCCAATTTAGAACTTCAACTTTTACATCTGGTCTATCTTTTTCTATCACTATTTTAAAACAAATAGAATTATGGTCGCTGGCCCCAAAGTGGTCCCCACTGACACCTTAGTCACCTGCCCTGCCTTGTTTCCTAAGAGTATGTCAAGTTTTACACCTTCTCTAATAGGTACATCCACAGACTGAATCAGAAAATTGTCTTTTAGATTCGATTACTTGGATTACTTACAGTGTGGAAACAGGCCCTTCGGCCCAACAAGTCCACACCGACCCACCGAAGCGCAACCCACCCATACCCCTACATTTACCCCTTACCTAACACTACGGACAATTTAGCATGGCCAATTCACCTGACCCGCACATCTTTGGACTGTGGGAGGAAACCGGAGCACCTGGAGGAAACCCACGTAGACACGGGGAGAACGTCTTGTACACACTTAAGAAATTCCTCTCCATCTAAACCTTTAACAGTATGGCAGTCCCAGTCAACATTTGGAAAGTTAAAATCCCCTACCATAACTACCCTATTATTCTTACAGATAGCTGAGATATCCTTACAAGTTTGTTTCTCAATTTCCCTCTGACTATTGGAGGTTGTATAATACAATCCCAGTAAGGTGATCATCCCTTTCTTATTTCTCAGTTCCACCCAAATAACTTCCCTGGATGTATTTCTGGGAATATCCTCCCTCAGCACAGCTTAATGCTATCCCTTATCAAAAATGCCACTCTCCCTCCTCTCTTGCCTCCCTTTCTATCCTTCCTGTGGCATTTGTATCCTGGAATATTAAGCTGCCAGTCCTGCCTATCCCTGAGCCATGGTTCCGTAATTGCTATGATATCCCAGTCCCATGTTCCTAACCATGCCCTAGGTTCATCTGCCTTCCCAGTTAGGCCCCTTGCATTGAAATAAATGCAGTTCAAATTATTAGTCCTAACTTGTCCCTGCCTGCCCTGACTGTTTGACTCACTTCTGTTCTCAGCTCTACCCATCTCAGATCAATCTCTTTCCTCACTATCTCCCTGGGACCCACCCCCCACCTTACTAGTTTAAATCCTCCCAAGCAGTTCTAGCAAATTTCCCTGCCAGTATATTAGTCCCCTTCCAATTTAGGTGCAATCCACCTTCTTGTCCAGGTCACTTCTACCTCAAAAAGAGATTCCAATGATCCAAAAATGTCAATCCTTCTCCAATCCACCTTCTATGCATTCATCTGCTCTATCCTCCTATGCCTGCCCTCACTAGCTCGTAGCACTGGGAGTAATCCAGATATTACTACCCTTGACGACCTCCTTTTTAAATTTCTGCCTAACTCTCTGTAATCGCCCTTCAGAGTCTCAACCTTTTCCCTTCCAATATCGTTGGTTCCAATGTGGACAATTACGTCGTGCTGGCCCCTCTCCCCTGTGAGAACATTCTGCACCCTCTCTGAGACATCATTGATCTTGGCACCAGGGAAACAACACACCATTCTATTTTTTCTCTGCTGGCCACAGAAACGTCTGTCTATACCTCTGACTACAGAATCCCCTAACACAATTGATCTCTTGGAAGCTGACGTACCCCTCGTTGCATTAGAGCCAGTCTCAACGCCAGAAACTTGGCTGTTCATGCTATGTTCCCCTGAGAATCCACCACCCCCTACATTTTCCAAAACAGTATACCTGTTTAAAATGGTTATATCCACAAAAGACTTCTGCACTAGCTGCCTATCTCTCTCTCACCCTTCCTGGAATTAACACATCTATCTGACTGTATCTAAGACTTCCCGCCTTCCTATACTGTTGCAAATTTCTCATTGCTTCTATCTGTCTCTCCAACCGATCCACTCGATCTGATAAGATTTGCATCCAACAACACTTATGGCAGATTTAACCTATAGTAACCCTTAAACTCTCTTTAAACTCCCACATCTGACAAGAAGTACATATCACTGCAAAGGCTATTTTTACTCCTTCACAATCTACAGACCCAGAAAATAACACCGTCTTATTCCTCTACAAATACTGCCCGAGGTTAAATTAATAGCTATGGCTTATATTTTAAGTTTAATCAAGAGACTTGTCTCCAAAAACATATAATCAAGAAAGAATCCATTATACTCACTACAGCAGTCTTTCTCTTGGACAGACTTAAAACAATGATTAACTTATCTGATTCTGTACTGTGTACTGCACCCAACAGTTCCTCCAAGATTAGTTGTGAACTTCACTGTTCGTTAATTTTCCCAGATGCACTCTGATCTCCAGCGATACACGAATTCAAACAGCAAAGGCGGTAACTGTGCAGGTTCTCTCTCTCTCTCTCCTGCACTGTCCTCACCATGTGCTCCCTTTGTCTGCTCTTCTCCCTTTTAAAACTGCTGTTGTTTTGACTTTTTTTTCCCCAAAGTTCCAAAACAATGCAACAGCTTATAAAACAGTAATAGCTGCTCCTGGAATATGAGGAAATAACCTCCAACACCTAAAATACCTCAAAAAAAAGGAGCAGCTCTTACAGCCAGAAATTTTTCCCATCCTCCATCTTGGATTACCCAGAATCCATGATGCATTTTGGAAGGTCAGATACAAGTGGAAATGATACAGTGAATTGCAGAATCTTTCGGAATATTGATATAAAAAGAGATCAGGGTGTGCAGGTCCACAGATCACTGAAGGTGGCAGTGCAGGTAGATGAGGTAATCAAAATGGCCAATGGCATGTTTGCCTTCATTGGAAGGGCCATTGTGTATAAGGATAGGCAAGTTATGCTGCAGCTTTATATAACTTTAGTTAGGCCATACTTGGAATATTATGTACAGTTCTAGTCACTGTACTATCAGAAGGTTGTGGATGCTTTGAAGAAGGGACAGAAGGGACCAAGGTGTTGCCTGATATGGGGAATTTTTAGCTTTGAAGAAAGGTTGAATAGACTGGGTCTGTTTTCACTGAAATGCAGGAGGTTGAGGGGCAACTGATAGAGGTTGATAAGGTTGTGAGTGACATTGATAGAGTGGAGATTACAAGGATTTTTTTCCCCCAGGTTGGAGAGGCCAAATACTCGGGGACACAGGTTCAAGGAGCAAGGGGCAAAGGGTGATGTTTAAATGAGATGTGCAAGGTACATTTTTCACACAAAGGGTGATATGTGCCCAAGCGGGTTGCCAGAGGAGATGGTGAAAGTAGACACAATAGCAACATTCAAGAAACACTTGGATGAATACATGAATAGGAAGTGAATAGAGGGATACGGATCCTGTAAGTGAAAACAGTTTTAGTATGGAAGGGCAAAATGTGTCGGCTTAGGCATGGAGGGCCGAAGAGCCTGTTCCTGTGTTGTATTGTTCTTTGTTCTTTGTTCCATGGTCAGTTTGGGTTAGAGTATGGCTCTTGGTAGCTGCATAAGCATTTGCCAATGACATTTTCAGCCATATACCTAACAAAATTGATTGAAAGTTGGGCATTTCTTTTTACATTCAGAAGCCCACATCTTCCATATATTTTATTGTATTGGGGTGTTCTAGTGATTGTGTCAAATGTTGAGTTTACACTTAAGAACCATAAGCTTTGTTGACACCTTCAGATCACTTCACACTTGTTGCTTTTCAACACTAAAAGTCTTTGGTTTTTCTGGAAAACTGCCACAAAAACTTAGGCATTCACCAACTCAACAATACTGTTTGCTTGACCCCAGACTGAAAAATCATGCAATAAGTAATTTTTCCTACATCTGCTCACAAAGTAGTCCATGAGTTCTATATAACTCTTTCTAAATTATGTGAGTTCTAGTCAATGAATACAAAGCTTAACCTGACACTGAGTTGGTCTTCTGATGTGATTGATATCTTTTGGGGATTTGTTAGTTTTTCAGGCTGTTAATCTTGATACATGCACCTTCATTGACAATTGCTGAGCAAACCTTAATGACTTGCTTTTTCTACATCAGCCATGCTCGAACCATAGTTCTGAATGCTGTCTTACATTTTGTATTCTATTAGGAAGTTTGCTCTGTTAAACTGGGCAATTTTATGAACATTCTAAAAATGTGCTTTTAGTATTCTCTTGCTAGCTATCAAACAGACATACATGCTGATCCTGGCCTCGTCTTAGGTGTTTATCTGCTGACTAACAAATTGTATGTTCAATGATCAGATGGTGTAACCAATAAAGAGGCTGAAGGTTGCCTCATGTACTACAGCATGTCTTAAAACTGCCATCTTGCGAGGAGAAATCAATTTGATTCATTTTAAAATCTCAAAGCCTTGCATCTTTGCTTCATTTATTCCAATATATTTTAAAACATATTCCTATTTTAAACCTAAATGGAGATTTGCACTTTTCTCCATTCTTCCCAGGACTTCTTATGCTCTTTTACACAAAATGGTGGATTTTCACTACTTTGCCTTCTTCATGACTTGATTCACACATTTTCCAGTTTTTAAAATGTCACCTCACAAGCTTCCGTGCTTTATAGACAAGATCAGATTTTTAACAAAATATTTCTTCACCTTAAAATTGCACTGCTAGTTATCCTGATATTGCTGGTTTGATTGTAATTAGCATGGTGGCTCAGTGGTTAGCCCTGCTGCCTCACAGTGCCAGGGAGTTTGATTCCAGTCTTGGGCGACTGTCTGTATAGAGTTTGCACACTCTCTCCCTGTGTCTGTATGGGTTACCTCCGGGTGCTCTGGTTTCCTCCCACAGTCAAAAGATGTGCAGGTTAAGTGAATTGGTGATGTTAAATTGCCCATGGTATTCAAGGAAATGTAGGCTAGGTGCATTAGTCAGGAGAGATGTAGAGTAATAGGGTGGGGGAGTGGATCTGGGTGGAATGCTCTTCGGAGGGTTAGTCTGAACTTGTTGGGCCAAATGGCCTGTTTTCACACTGTAGGGAATTTATAATTGTCCTTTTTTCTAAACTTTACAGCTTATAGAGAAGATTTTGTTCCAGAGCTCAGCAATGTAAGTGCCTCCAGCTTTTCTTGTTCCATCGTCTAAGCACTGATCTAGTAAGACTTCTGCCTTCTTTCTCTCAACTTACATTCTGGGCTCTAAAGCTAGTTCACAGATTTTAAGTTCTGAGTTGGATCTGTTCTGAATTTTTTTTTATGTGTAACTGTCTTTAGCACAAACTGTCTTATCTGTTACTTTTGTTTTCTAGTTGTACCTGTCTGTCCATTTCAAAGCTCAGTTGCAGAGCAGTTACTGTCTCCATAGCTTGTGTTGATTGATTACAGTTTAAATGAGTTTCTTTCTGTCTGAAGCTGTCTGCCTGCTACATTCATAAAGGTGTCACACACTGCTCTGCAGAATTTTATTTTGCTGTTTTTCTTTGGACTTTTCATGGCGTTCTTCAACCTACTGGCTGTGTCAAAGTTTCAATCAACATCCACCACTGGTCACAATTAAAGAGGGAAACGCATAGCTCAAAATTTGGTGTAGGTTTGAATTTATGGGACATTGGCACCAGTCCTGGGGGAGGAGAGAACTGTTCCAGTTGGACAAACTGTACCTGAATCATGCTGGGATAAGAGTCCTGACAAATCAAATAACCAGGGCTATGGATAGGAGTTTAAACTAAATAATGGGGGAATGGGCTCAGTTGCATGGAAAATTATGGAAACTATTAAAGGGGCATGACTCAGCAGAGCTTATTAAAGTTTCCAGAGTGAGTAATGGGACAGAGAGTATGGAAAGGGTCAGGTCTAACTTCAGGCACAGGAGATAAGGGGACAACTATGGGAAAGAGGGCAGTCAATACAGGTCTTAGGATGTCGTACAGGTCGTTTTGCTACAATGCAGATTGTGTTAATGCGAATTCGCTGTAAATCGAATGACGAATTGCAGAAACTGTTTCCAAAGCATGAACTTTAACACATGTGTCGGCTGTAACATAATTACACCACCCATACTTGAAGTGCTGTTTCTAAAGCGCAATTTTTCTATAATGTGGGGTTCCACAAGAACGCAACCATCATGTTATAGATGAACTATGTGTACTTAAATGCAGGTAGTACATGAAACAACGGAAATGAGTTTGTAGCACGGATTTAAATTGGTATGTATCGTGTTGTGAGTGTCAAAGAGATATGGCAGCAAAGCAATCAGGGCTAGGAACTAAATGTCCAAGGATGTGCATCCAACCAAAAAGACAGGCAAATGGGCAAAGGGCATGGGACTGCCTTGTTTGTCAGTAATAACAATAAATTGCGAGCGAGTGATAAGGTGTCAGAAGTTGTAGAATCTGTGTGGGTAAGGTTGAGGAGCAGCAAAGGAAAATCAATCCCTGAAGGGAATTATTACAGGCCTCCCATCAGGAATGAGGATGTGCGACAGAAAATAAATCAGGAGATAAAAAAGGGATATAAAAAAGGCACTATTCCAATAATCACGGGGGACTTCAATATTCAGGTGGATCGGGAAAATCAAGTTGGTAGCAAATCTCAAGAAAAGAATTTCTTGGAATCTCTACAAGACATTTTTGGAGCACCTTAGAAACAGGTTAACTCTGGTTTTGGTGATGTGTAATGAGGCTGATTTGATTAGGGAGCTTAAGCTGAAGGAACGCCTAATAAACAGTGTCCGTAATATGATGGAATTCACCCTGCAGTTTGGGAGGGAGTGGTTGGCATCAGATGTAATGATATGACAATTGAGCCAAGGTAACCACAAAGACGTGAGGGAGGAATTGGCCAGAGTTGATTGACAGGCGAGACGAGCAGGGAAAGACTGGAGCAGCAACAGCAGGAGTTTCTGGGGGTTAATTCTGTATGTATGGCAGAAATCCATCCTAAGGAAAAAGAAGCATACTGAGGGGAGGATGAGGCAACTGTGTCTGATAAAGAAAGCTGGGCACAACCTAAATGGAAAAGAAGAAGCATACAATGTGGTGAAAATTATTGAGAAGCCAAAGGATTGTGGAGCCTTTAAAAAAACCATCAGAGGTCAACTAAAAATAAGTGAGGAGAAGATGAAATATATCAGAAGCTAGCTAGTAATATTAAAGAAGATTGCAAGAATATTTTAGATGTATAGAAGCTGAGACAGAGAGAGAGACAAGCTTGGACATTGGATTGCTGGAAAGTGAGACTGGAGAAGTTGACATAATGGAACAAAAAATGGTGAAGGAACTGAATGGGTATTTTGCATCAGTTTGCATGGTGGAAGACATTAGTAGCATACCAAGACTTTAAGAGAGTCAGCGGGAAGAGGTAGGTCTAGCTTCCGTCATTAAGGAGAAGTTGCTGGGGACCTTGAAAAATCTGAGGGATGGATAAATCACCAGACTCAATGGACTACACCCCAGAGCACTGAAGGAGATAACTGTGGACAAGGTGATTGTAAACTTTCAGGAATCACTAGACTCAGGGAAGTTCCCAGAGGACCGAAAAATGGCAAAGATAACACTCTATTTAAGAAGGGGGAGAGGCAGAAGACAGGAAATTATAGGCTGGTTCTCTTGACCTTGCTTGTCGGTAAAATTTGAAAAGCCATTATAAAGTATGAGATTGCAGAGTACTTGGAAATGGTAAAAAAAGGGTTAAGTCAACAATGCTCTGTGAAGGGGAAATCATTCCTGACAAATTTGTTCGAATTCTTCGAGGAGGTAATGAGCAAGATTGATTAAGAAGACCCAGTGGATGTGATCAATTTAGATTTCCAGAAGGCCTTTGACAAAGTACCACACAGGAGGCTACCAAACAAGTTCGGAGCCCATGGCATTAGAGACAAGGCACTAGCATGGATAGAGGTAAAAGTGATGACTGCAGATGCTAGAAATTAGAGTCAAGAATGTGGTGCTGGAGAAGCACAGCAGGTCAGGCAGATTCCGAGGAGCAAGAAAATCAATGTTTTGGGCAAAAACCCTTCATCAGGGCTTTTACCCGAAACATCGATTTTCTTGCTTCTCGGATGTTGCCTGACCTGCTGTGCTTTTCCAGCACCACACTCTAGCATGGTTAGAGGTTTGGCTAACGGGTAGAAGACAGAGAATAAGGATAAAGGGGTCTTCTTCCTGATGGTAGCTGGTGACCAGTACAGTTTTGCAGGGTTCAATATTGGGACCACAACTATTCACATTAATGATCTCAATGAAAGAACTGAGGGCATTGTTGCTAAGTTTGCAGATGACAGATGGATTGGTGGAGAGACAGCTAGTGTTGAGGAAGCAGAGAGGCAGCAGAAGAACTTGGACAGGCTAAGAGAGTGGACAAATTAGTGGCAGATGAAATGCACTGTGCATAAGTGTAAGTTTATACACTTTGTTAGGAAGAATAGAGGTGTAAACTATTTTCTAGCCTTTATAAATCTGAAGCAAGAAGAGACTTAGGAGTCCCAGTTCAAGATTCTGTTAAGGTTAACAGGCAGATTCAGTTGGCAGTTAGACAGGCAATATTAGCATTCATTTCAAGAAGGTTAGAACACAAAAGCAGGTCATACGAGAAATGGTTAAGGAATGTGGGTCATACTCGATGGATTTTAGAAGGATGAAGGGGATCTCATTAAAACTTAGTGTACTGTGAGACCTGGATAGATTGGATGTGGAGAAAATGTTTCCACTAATAAGCCTAATTCTGTTTCTAATCTTACAGTCTTACTGTTAATGGTAATAGTCCAATGATCAATCGTCTGTCATAGAATGATTAACTCCAGGTTTTATTTTGTTTAAAGCAGCAAACATAAGTTATTATAGGTTTACATACTTCCAGCTTGGTAACCCAAAGCAGGTCAATCTCCAGGAAGAGTCACAGCTTTGTGCACATCTATCATTAAGAGTCCTGAAAGGGGAACTATTGGAAATACATGTTTCACATAACACTATACTCTAATGGTCACTTAATTAAGGCACATTATTTTTCTTGTATTTTCAATAAAGGCTATGTTTAACCATCAAAAGTCATCTTTTTCACAGAATAGACACAAAAGAGGATGACTTAGATGAGATTCCCTACAGTATGGAAACAGGCCAAACAAGTCCACACCGAGTAACCCACCCAGACCCATTCCCTTACCCTATATTTACCCCTGATTAATGCACCTAACACTATGGGCAACTTACCACAGCCAATTCGCCTAACCTGTACATCTTTGGATTGTGGGAGGAAACCCACACAGACACAGTGAGAAAATGCAAACTCCACACAGACAGTCACCTGAGGCAGGAATCAAATCTGGATCCCTGTGGGTCAGCAGTGCTAACCACTGAGCAACAATGCCACCCACTTTCAATCCATCTTAGCTTATTTACCCAGTCTGCCCAATAGAGACCTAAATTATTCATAAATATTTTCTATGTTTTATATGCTATATCAAGAATCCTATTTTGTGTATTAACCTTCTGTATTTAAAAACATACTTCTTGATAACATACATTTGGTTTTTAACAGCATTAACCTAAATTTCATTGTCTGACTGTCACATTTTCACTTAGATTAGATTACTTACAATGTGGAAACAGGCCCTTCGACCCAACAAGTCCACACCGCCCCGCCAAAGTGCAACCCACCCAGACGCATTCCCTTACATTTCGCTCTTCACCTAGCACTACGGGCAATTTAGCATGACCAATTCACCTAGTCTGCACATCTTTGGATTGTGGGAGGAAACCGGAGCACCTGGAGGAAACCCACGCAGACACAGGGAGAATGTGCAAACTCCACACAGTCAGTCAGCTGAGGTGGGAACTGAGCCCGGGTCTCTGGCGCTGTGAGGCAGCAGTGCTAACCACCGTGCCACTCACTTACTGTTCCATAATTCACATTTTGTAAAAGTATCAGGTGACTTCTCAGTCACTTCCTTTCAATGTGGAAAAGCTCTGTAGAATCTCCAGTTTTTCCACTTTAATTCAGTTTTTGATATTAAGTCAGTCTGGTATATCTTCTGTGAACTGCCACTATTCAAATTCTTTCCTGAAGAAGGGCTTATGCCCGAAACGTTGATTCTCCTGCACCTTGGATGCTGCCTGACCTGCTGCGCTTTTCCAGCAACACATTTTCCAGCACTATTCAAAATAAGTTCATAAAAACAATGACTGCATATCTGCATTTATTTTTAACATAGCGTGCTCCAAAGAAACATTTGCATATCAGTACTTTTCAATACCCCTAGACATCTCATTGACTTCAAAGCTACTGACTATCTTTATAAATATGATGCTGGACTTAATCTGCTTCCACCTTATTGGACAGAGATGTTACAAAGTGACTTTAGCATGAAGGCTTTCACAGAATTCTATCTGAAGCCAAACAAGTTGCAATCATTTTTCATGTACAGAATGACCCTGTTGTGAGCTGTATTATTTGCTGTGCCTCATAGTTAACTGTCTGATGAAGTACATTTCATATTTTTTTTTAGAAACAGCAATTACTGACAGTAAATTCTGTGACTCTAATTGCATTAGTCCTTTACAGGCTATTATGTTTGGGGAACATCACAATGCAACAGTAAAAAGGAAGACCCTGACTAAAGATGACATTTCCCTGAACTAAATTTTTTTTCTGGAAAGTGTTTATTAACCTTTTTTGAAAGTGGAATACACAAGTTTATGTGAACTATCGTCAAAGCCATTCATATACATGGCATATGATCATTCAATATGCTGTGACTCATGAGCGCATGCTGAAATTCTGAGAAACCGGTGAGAAAGGTCACAGGGTAGGTAGTCATTAGTATTGCTCTAAAGTAAGATCTAACATGACAGGGCACTTAAGTCTTTGTTATTTCTTTTTTATTTGGAATTTATCCCTTGATTATGCCAGGAAAAGATCATACAGAATATTAAAGGGCCCGATGATTCCAAAATGCAGCAATACTTTCAGAATGCCAGTTACTGATTGATGAAAGTTATCTCATTTCTTTTTTTAAAATTAAGATTAGATTATTTACAGCATGGAAACAGGCCCTTCGGCCCAACAAGTCCACACCGACCCACCACCCACCCATACCCCTACATTTACCCTTACCTAACACTAGGGGCAATTTAGCATGACCAATTCACCTGATCCACACATCTTTGTGACTGTGGGAGGAAACCGGACCACCCAGAGGAAACCCACGCAGACACGGGGAGAACGTGCAAACTCCACACAGTCAGTCGCCTGAGTCGGGAATTGAACCCAGGTCTCTGGCGCTGTGAGGCAGCAGTGCTAACCACTGTGCCACCATGCCGCCCACAAGAGAATTGACTTCTCTTTATCTCCACAATAATGAAGTAGTGCATTCATAATCACAAAGATATAGTCAAATTACAGCTGGAATACTGTGAACACTTTTGGCCTCCTTATATAAGGAAAGATGCACTGTCATTGGAGACGATCCAGAGAAGATTCACTAGGCTGACACCAGTTATTAGAGGGACTGTCTTATGTGGAGAGTTTGAATAGATTGTGACTGTTCTCATTGGAATATAGATAAAACAAAGACAACCTTCCTGAACATACAAGATTCTTAGGGGTCTTGACAGTATAGACAAAGAGAGGTTGGATAGTCTAGGAATAAGAGACTTAAAGGACATAACTGTTGAATGTATATGTGGCAGCTGGTGAAAGAATCAACTTGAATTCATCCTTACCAATCTGCAGATGCATCTGTCCACAGTAGAATTGGTAAGAGTGACTACTGTACAGTTTGTCTGGAGACAAAGTAATGCCTTCACTTTGAGAATATCCTCCATCGTCTTGTGTGTATGATCACTGTGCTAAATGAGACAGATTTCAAACAGATCTACCAACTGGATATCCAGGAGACTCTGTAAGCCATCAACAGCAGCAGAATCATACTCTGATATAGTCTGTAATCCCATGGCCTGGCATATCCCCACCCAACTATTGCCATCAAGCTAGGGAATCAATGCTGATTCAATGGAGAGCGCAGGAGGGCATGCCAGGAGCTGCATGAGGCATATTTGAAAATGAGAGGTCAACTTGGTATAGCTACTAAACAGCATAAACAGCAAACGATAGAGCTAAGCAATCCTACAACTAACAGATCAGATCTAAGCTTTGCTGTCCTGCTCCAACAATGAATGGTCATGGACAATTAGACAACTCACTGGTGGAGGAGGAGGCTCCACAAATATCCCCATCCTCAATGGTGAAAGAGCCCAGCAATTTGATACACAGGATAAGGCTGAAGCATTCGCAGCAATCCTCATCCAGAAGTGCTAAATTATTGCTCCTTTTCAGCCTTCTGTAGTGGTTACTAGCTTCACAGGTGCCAGTCTACAGTCAATACATTTTACTACACATAATATCATGAAATTTATAGAATTGGTTCTGATATACAGCAAAGTATAAAGAACAAAGAAAATTACAGCATAAAGACAGGCCCTTCAGCCCTCCAAGCCTGTGCTAATCCAGATCCTCTATCTAAACCTGCCATCTATTTTCTAAGTATCTCTATCCCTCTGCTCCCTGCCCATTCATGTGTCTGCCTAGGTACATCTTAAAGGATGCTATTGTGCCCACCTCTACTACCTTCGCTGGCAACATGTTCCAGGCACCTACCACCCTCTGTGTAAAGAACTTTCCATGCATATATCCCTTAAATATTTCCCCTCTCAACTTGAACTCATGAACCATAGTAATTGAGTCTCCCACTCAGGGAAAAAGCTTCTTGCTATCCACCCTGTCTATACCTCTCATGATTTTGTATACCTCAATCAGGACCCCCCTCAACCTTTGTCCTATGAATGGAAATAATCCTAATCTACTCAGCCTATCTTCAGGGCTGGCATCCTCCATCCCAGGCAACATCCTGGTGAACCTCCTCTGCACCATCTCCAAAGGATCCACATCCTGTTGGTAATGGGGCAATCAGAACTGTATGCAGTATTCCAAATGTGGTCGAACTAAAGTCCTATACAACTGTAACATGACCTGCCAATTCTTGTACTCAATATCCCGTCTGATGAAGGAAAGCATGACAATACGCCTTCTTGACCACTCTATCACCCTGTGTTGCCACCTTCAGGTACAATGGATCTGAACACCCAGATCTCTCTGTATATCAATTTTCCCCAGGGCTTTTCCATTTACCATCTAGTTTGCTCTTGAATTGGATCTTCTAAAATGCATCATCTCACATTTGCCATTACTTCATCCAACTCTATAATCTATTTATATTCTGCTGTATTCTCTGGCAGTCCCCTTCACTATCTGCTACTCCACCAATCTTTGTGTCATCTGCAGACTTGCTAATCAGACCACCTATACCTTCCTCAAGATGATTTATGTCTAATACAGACAACAATGTTCCCAGCATGGATCCCTGTGGAACACCATTGGTTACAGTTCTCTATTTTGAGAAACTCCCTTCCACTACTACTCTCTGTCTAATGTTGCCCGGCCAGTTCTCTATTCATCTCGCTAGTACACCTTGGATGTCATGTGACTCCACTTTCTCCATCAGCCTATCAAACGTCTTACTGAAGTCCATGTATATGATATCGACAGTCCTTCCCTCATCAATCAACCTTGTCACTTCATCAAAGAATTCTATTAAGTTGACAAGACATGACCTTGCCTGCACAAAACCATGTTAACTATCACTGATAAGCCCATTTTCTTCCAAATGTAAATCGATCCAATCCCTCAGTATCTTATCTAGCAGCTTCCCTACCTGATGTGCTCACTGCTCTATGTTTACTTGAGTTGTTCCTGCTCCCCTTCTGAAACAGCGGGACAATATTAGCGATTCTCCAATCCTCCTGGATCTCACCTGTGTTCAAATTTGCTGCAAAGATATCTATTAAGGCCCCAGCTATTTCCTCTTTTGCTTCATTCAGTATCCTGGGATAGATCCTATCTGGACTTGGGGACTTGCCCAACTTAATGCCTTTTAGAATACCCAACCCTTCCTCCCTCATTATGCTGACTTGCCCTAGAGTAATCAAACATCTATCCCTAACCTCAACATTCCTCATGCCTCTCTCCTTGGTGAATACTAATGCAAAGTACTCATTAGGAATCTCATCCCTTTTCTCTGACTCCACACATAACTTTCCTCCTTTGTCCTTGAGTGGGCCAAGCCTTTCTCTAGTTACGCTCTTGCTCCTTATATATGAATAAAAAAAACTTGGGAATTTTCCTTAATGCTAAAAATCACACAACACTAGGTTATAGTCCAACAGAGGGCGAAAAGGGGTCATGAAATATCGTTAGCAAACAGCATTAAGGAATGATTTGGAGATCCCTGTATTGGACTGGGGTGTACAAAGTTAAAAATCACACAACACCAGGTTATAGTCTAACAGGTTTAATTGGAAGCACTAGCTTTCAGACCGCCACTCCTTCATCAGGTCCACCAATAATCATTGGTGCTTAAATGCACCTGATGAAGGAGTGGCGGTCTGAAAGCTAGTGCTTCCAATTAAACCTGTTAGACTATAACCTGGTGTTGTGTGATTTTTAACTTTGTACACCCCAGTCCAATACAGGCATCTCCAAATCATTCCTTAATGCTGTTTGCTAACGATATTTCATGACCCCTTTTCGCCCTCTTAATTCATTGTTTTAGATTTCCCGATATTCTTCCAAAGTTTCATCTTTAGTCACCTAGACCTTATGCATGCTGCCTTTTTCCTCTTAGCTAGTTTCACAATTTCACCTGTCTTCCACAGTTTCCTAATCTTGCCATTTCTATCCTTAATTTTCACAGGGACATGTCTGCCCTGCACTCTAATCAACCTCTCTTTAAAAGCTTTCCAAATATTAAATATGGATTTACCTTCAAGCAGCTGCAGCTCCTGCTGAATTTTGCGATAGTTGGCCTTCCCTATTTTAGCATTTGTCCTTGAGTAACACTCTCATCTTTGTCCATGAGTATTCTAAAACTTAAGGAATTGTGATCACTATTCCCAAAGTAATCCAGTACTGAAACTTTAACCATCCGGTGGGGTTCATTCTCCAATGTCAGGTCCAGGTCTCAATAGCCCCTTTCCAAGTTGGACTATTTACATGCTGCTCTTTAAAATGCTCCTTACAAATTCTGCTCCACCTAGACATCTAACACTAAGTGAATCCCAGTCAATGTTGAGAAAATTAAAATTGCCTGTCACCATCTGCCTTACTGACTACACTTCTGGTATTAAAACAAATGCCCCTCAGACTGCCTGTCCCTGTGTTTTCATCATATGCTGCCTGGTTATTCTTTCTCTTAGTCACGTTGACTTTATGATCAAGTCCTTACAGACTTTAGTTACTACTTTCTTAATGTCCACTAACTCCCTTCTTTGGTTCCCATCCCCCTGTCCAATTAGTTTAAATCCTCTCCAACAGCATTAGCAAATGCACCCCCAAGGACATTGGTTCCAGTCCGGCCAGGGTTAGTCCATTCAATTTGTAATAGTCCCACCTCCCCTAGTACCAGTCTCAATGTCCCAAAAATCTGAACCCCTTCCTCCTGCACCATCTTTCAAGCCTCGCATTCATCCTGCCTTTTCTTTCATTTCTACTCTGACCAGCATGTGTCACTGGTAGCAATCCTGAGGTTACTACCTCTGGGGTACTACTTTTTAACTTGGCTCCTAACTCCCTAAACTCTGCTTGTAGCACCTCATCCTATTTATTACCTATAACATTGGTGCTTATATGCACCACGACAGCTGCCTATTCACCTTCCCCCTTCAGAATGTTCTGCAACTGATCTGAGACATCACTGACCCATGCACCTGGGGGACAACATTTCGTTTTCGACCACAGTATCGCCTATCTACTCCCCTTACAATTGGATCCCCATGACTAGATCCCCATCCCCTTCCACTCTTTTACCTGCCCTTCTGTACAGCAAGGCAAGCCACAGTGCCATGAACCTGGCTACTGCTGCTTTCCCCTGATGAACCAACTCCCCCAACATTTTCCAAAATGGTTTACCTGTTTTGGAGGGAGATGACTGCAAAGTTGTAATGCGGTAGTTCTGTTCTCATGTGATTTCATGTTATAAGAAAACTTTGCAATAGTCATACCATTTAAACTATTGGGACCGGAATCGCGCTAGAGCCAATACAGGCAAGGAAAGTTTACATTCTACAAATTACAATGTAAATTCTTCAATCGCATTGAAGCCAATTTATGTTGAAGAAACACGTGTTATAGCAGAATCAACTGTGCTGGATACTGTAAATGCTATTGGCACTGCAACATTCCAGCAATAGTACTTAAGACTTTACTCCATCGCTTGCTGCTCCCCTAGCCATGTCATTCCAGTACACTTACAACACTGATATCTACCTAACAGTGTGGAAAACTGTCCAAGTTTGTCCCTTGGTGATTCCTGAAGAAGGGCTTATGCCCGAAACGTCAAATTTCCTGTTCCTTGGATGCTGCCTGACCTGCTGCTCTTTTCCAGCAGCACATTTTCAGCTCTGATCTCCAGCATCTGCAGACCTCACTTTCTCCTCAAGTTTGTCCCATATTTCAAAAGCAGGACATACCCAACCCAATAAATTACCACCCCATCAGTCTACTCTCCATCATCTGTAAACTGATAGAAGGTGTCATTAGCAGTGCTATTGAGCAGCACCTGCTCAGCAACAACCTGCTCAGTGATGCCCAAATTGGGTTCCACCAGGGTCACTCATCTCCTGACCTCATTACAGCCTTGGTTCAACATAGACAAAAGAGCTGAATTCCAGAGGTGGGGGGAAAGTGACAGACCATGGCATCAAAGCTGCTTTTGACTGAGTGCGGCATGAAAGACCCTGGGCAATAGTGGAATCAATGGAAACCATGAGACTGAATGGAGATAAACCTGGCACATAGGAAATGGTGATAGTTGTTGGAGGTCAATAATCTCAGCTCCAAGATATGTCAAGGCAGTGTCCTATGCCCAACCATCTTCAGCTGCTTCATCAAGCCTTGACATTCAATGATATTACCAGTAAAAGTCAACAGGGCTCACCATATGAACACAGTGGCTACAAGAGCAGGTCAGAGGCTAGGAATACTGCAGTGAGTAACTCACCTTGTGACTCCTCAAAGCCTACCCACCATCTACAAGACACAAGTCATAAATGTGGTGGAAAAATCCCCACTTGCCTGGATGAGTACAGCTCCAACAACACTCAAAAAGCTTGAAACCATCCAAGACAAAGCAGGCCACTTGATTGGCATTATATCCAAAAGCATCCACCTGCTCCACCATCAAGCGAGGAGTGAAAAATCATTTCAATCTTTGTCTCACTCCTGCCCCATAAAGACAGTTGGTCTTTTGTACACCATTGTCACTATGATGAAGTTGTAGCTCATCAAACTATTTCCAATTCTAATAACTTTTTACATAAATCTTCCAAGTTGCGGAACTTCTGGACTCTTTCAGTCCTCTTTCCAACAATCTACAGACTCTTACTTGAGAAGATTTATGCGCCAATAACTAATTGTTGATATATCACCAAACATTTTCTGTTTATCTTTGATACCTTGATTGTAATCCATTACCCTACAACAATTTAAGGGAAAATGAACATGATCAGATGAACTGCATGGAAAAATTATTTAATTCAACAGAATCTAAAGAGGTCAATTTCTAAATAAATCTTGCATTAACATTTAGTGAAGATGGTATATTAAGTGGGCCTTTGTGTGAATCAGGTTAAAGTCAATAGTTAAATAGACTCGGGGCCTGTGTCTCTTTGTCCTAATAGTAATAACAAAAAAACCTCACAATTTTCTGTGGCTCAGTGAATAAATGTGAAGGACCTTTCGTTTAGTCATTGAACTACAGAAGAATTGACATTCAATTTCTGTTTTGTGTGTAATCATTGCCTTTTTTTTAGATAAGTGTCTTTATTCCTGAGATTTTTGCAAGTTAATTTGTTTATTGTTAGCACAATATTTCATGAAACAGAATAATCTGGATTGAAAGCATGTGCTTTGTTCCTACAAATTCTTTTCACAAATATTTATTGATATCTTTGAGATTTAAATCTTTACGAGTGGCAACTTGATGAAGTTTGATAAATGCAGCTGATAATTGATCTATCGTAAAATAATAAGCATTTTAAATGAACATCAGTCTATCAGGCATCAGTAACCTGTTTTTAAATTATTGAGATGGCTTTTTAAAAAAGGGGAAAATGATTTTCGGGGTGGGGGGGGGTCACATAGTGATGCAGTAATGTCTCAAGCCGAGCAATCCATAGCCTTAGACTAATGTTCTCATGAGTCTCTTACTAATGTGAACTGAGTGAACATTCCACCTCAGCAACAATGTTCCCTCTGAGTTGCACGATCACATGACTGCGTAGTCTGTCTGAGGATATGCAAGCCAATCAGCAGACACATTCACTTCTCGTTTCTCCAGTTACTACTGCACATAGGCCTCAGCAGTTTTGTTGGAGAATTTAAAGGAAATGTAGCTTGGTAGATGATTAAATTTGTGGGTGAAGCCTCCTTCCCTTACATCCTTTAAGATGGCCCTGACACCCTTTGTAACTTTGACCTTAGTATTACCTCATGCAGCTCAGTGTCAAATTATTTGCCAGTGCTCTTATAGAACTGGAACATTGTACTCTGTTAAGGTGCTGTTTCAATATGAGTTGTTGATATTGAGAAAGTAGAAGAGATATGGGGAACATTCCAGGCATACTTTGATTATGTGGTGTAACATACTGTGCTCTGTGGAGGCTCATAAAAGATGTGTGTTGAGTTTGCTGCCTGTCATTTAAAAGTTGGCAATTAACATTAACTTCAAATCTGATTAGGTCTTCCCACACCTCTTATCAGCCATGTGTTACAGATCCTATTAGTTGATCAATTATCAAAAAGTACCAGCCAGCAATATATGGCTGAAGTCTTTATTCTCAGAGCTCAGTCCCAGAGCAATAATTATCTGGCAATCCAATTCCATTCACTAATGCTAATGGCTGTAATGAAAAATCCAGCATGTTTTACACAATAATAAAGAGCCTTGAAGAGATTAAAGTATTAAATACATATACCGCATGTTGGTGCATGTTTAATCGTAATTTTAAAGGGGCCTAAACATTTAGTTCATATCTCAATATATTTTAGCATGGTGTAAAAACTAAGGCAAGTTATTCTCAGAGTAAAATAGATTTGGTACCTTATTTATAGGTAATTTCAACTATTTGTTGTAAAATGATGTTACAAAATGATGATCTCCATGCACACTAATAACTTGTAAAATGTGATTAAAGTGAAAGTTTTAAGATTTCCAATGTAGCAAGCAAACTAAAAATCACCATTGACTGAATATTACTTGGAAATCAATTAATAGTCATAAGAACCAAATAAATATTTCAAGTTAGCTTTTTAACATGACTTATTTACTCTTGCCACATTTAAACATAAGTACAGAGGTTTTACCATTTTTGTCTAGGTTTGGAGAAATGTAAATTCAACACTAATTTGGATGACCATGAACAAGCTTTATAGGTGCAACTGTTCACAAGTATGAAAGAATATCTTGTGAAATCCCACAGACCTAGGCTCCACATCAATGAGATCTGATAGCATAATAAAATAGTTCCTTTCACAAATACACAGTCTTTAAGTAAATTATAATTAGCTGTTTACTCCACAGGGGCATAATGTTCATTCTGGTAGCTTTCGCTGTTCAGGTTATTGGCTGGTCAAAAGGTGGATGGAACAATGGGGTTGTTATACCCCATGGCAACCCCCTGCACTTATTGGGGACTTCCTGCAGGTTTTTTGAGCCCAATATTTTCCCTTCCCCACTGTGTTGTACACAGTGATCACCAATCCTCACATCCCCTTTGCTGGGGCGTGCAAACCTGTGTCAAGTAAAATCCTGATGCCCACTTAACTGTCTATTGCCATTGAGGATTGGCTGCAGTCAATTGGCATCAGCTGTCAGAAATGGAGATTCTTCCAGAGCTGAGGGCAAATGTATCACATCAAGTCATTGAAGTCAAGCTGGCAATGCAAAGCAGACTCAGCTTTGGCTTTTCTAGTTCCTACCAATTCAGTAAAATTGTGGTCTACGGTGCAATACTGCACCAGGAGAACTGCAATTACGCCATTGCTTGTTGCTGCTTGAAATGTCCTGTCCTTCTGAAATGTAGTTAATAATGCTGTAGGCCTCTGAGGGAATCTTACATATGAACATTTTCCATACAATAAAAACCACTGCAACAGCAGTCTCTCAGGAAATAACACCTCTTAAGGATGCAACAATACCATTTTCGCTAAACAGTCTGACTGCAATGAAACAGTACCTCCTGGGAAATGCTGAGCAGAATCATCTAGTATTTAGCAAATCTTTACTACTTTCTTCAAAT